>NW_024043071.1:0-22714 GCF_014851395.1 Micropterus salmoides | reverse complement strand
TGTGTGAATGGTAAGTGTGAAAGTGGTTGAAAAGACTAGAGAGGCGCAATATGGAGCATTCAAAGTCAGATACAAACAAAAAGATGATCTGTCTACAGAGTACACCCATTTTTTAATGTGACAGCAACTGCTCGAAATATCCTCCCAGTCATACGTACAACTTGAGGCAAGCTATTCGAGACTTTGACAGCATTGTCCCCACGGTTAGTCGGACACATGACCTTTGGAGCTGATCATGGTGGCACATCCCCAGCCTGTGCAGCCAGTTGCTTCTTTCAGTCTGTGACAGCAGCTGCTCAAGCCAAGGCCTGTGTTGCGCTATGATTTGGCCACGTCAGATTCCACTGGAGCTGAAGCAAGCAGGGGGCAGAGGGAGCTATATTTAGAGTGGGGTGGGATTAATTGCAGGGTCTTCACATTGGGAACCTTTTCTCTGCTCTGCCCTTTCTAGCCAGGACCGAGTGCCAAAAAGACCTGTGGCCACCGTCTCCTTCCTCTCTCCACAGACCGCCTTGTTCACCCGTTGTTTTCTGTCCTGACACGCCATGGACCCCAACGCCATCAAGGAGGAGCTGCGCCTGTTTCAGAGCACCCTGCTCCAGGATGGGCTGAGGAGCTGCTGAATGAGAACAAGTTTGTGGACTGCACCTTAAGGTAGCGACCGCAGCTTCCCCTGCCATCGGCTGATTATGGCCGCCTGCAGCCCTTATTTCAGGGAGATCTTCTTCACAGAGGATGGGAAGGAGGTGGAGAACACAAGGAGGTGGTCCTGGAGGATGTCAACCCTTCCATCCTGGACATGATCATCCAGTACCTCTATTCGGCTGAGATTGATCTCACCGATGACAATGTACAGGATATAATTGCTGTGGCGAACAGATTCCAGATCCCTTTGTCTTTACGGTCTGTGTCAACTACCTTCAGAAGAAGCTGTCCCTGGGCAACTGCCTGGCCATTTTCAGGATGGGCCTGGTGCTCAGCTGTCCCAGGCTCGCTGTAGCTGCACGCAACTACATTGCTGACCGTTTCGAGCTCCTCTACAAAAATGAGGAGTTCCTCAAACTCGCAGCCCATGAACTGTTTGCCATCATCGGTGGAGACTCGCTGAATGTGGAGAAGGAGGAGTTGGTGTTTGAGGCGGTCATGGCCTGGGTCCGCCAGGACAAGGAGCGCATTAAGGTCCTGAAAGATGCTTTCAACTGCATTCGCTTCCGCCTGCTACCAGAGAAGTACTTCAAAGACAGAGTGGAGACTGATGAGATCATCAGGGCCGACCCGGAGCTCCAGAAGACGATCCAGGTCATCAGGGATGCCTTCAAGGGAAGCTTCCAGAGAAACCTAAGAAGAAGGAAGGGGAGGAGGGGGCCGACGAGGAAGGAGGTGAGGAGGACAACCCATTCCCCGGCTTCCTGAATGACAACCGCAGACATGGCATGTATGTGCGTGACTTCATCATGATGATCAATGATACGGCAGCAGTGGCATATGATGTCAGCGAGAACGAGTGCTTCCTGGCGGCCATGTCAGAGCAGGTGCCACGTAACCACGTCAGCCTGGCGTCACAGAGGAACCAGCTCTACATCATTGGAGGACTGTTTGTGGATGAGGAAAACAAAGATGTACCACTGCAATGTTACGTCTACTTGGTAACTATTTGATACTCCTCTATTTTATCGCTCCCTACATTTAAAAGTCTGCATAAAAATGTGGGTAATATTAAAGTGTTTTTATGGATCAAACAGAAATATAAACAGGGTTAAACAAGATATAACATGTTAATTAGTGAACTTTAGATGTGCCAGCAGGTCATTCTTTGTTTAACTTTCGACAGAGTCAGACTAGCGTGTTTCCTCATGCCGCAATCTTAATCAAATATAATCACCTGTGCACATGAGTGACCTGTAACACAAATCAAATAAGTGCATTTCCCAACATGTCCAACTATTATATAGTTATTATTATATTATAAAAGTTGTGAGTATCTGTGAAAACAATCCACTTAGCATTAGCTCACAAAGTGTCCCTCACCTAAACTCTCTTGTGTACTTGATTTCAATGCCTTAATGGAACTTAATCCACATATAAAGCAGAGAACCGAAATTCAACGCAAGAATGACCGGGAAACAGTTTTTCCTAAACCTTCTGCAATCACTTGATGGATTTCCCTTCAGGTCTAAGCCCCCAAGCCTGTACTTTACAGCATAATCAATATGTGAATCCCACATAGTACGATGATTCATTCTCTTTTTCATGAGGAGATAAAGATACAGAGCTAATGGGGGCTTTCTCTGCACCATGATTTAATGTACTTTGTTTTTTCCACACAGTTGGATCCACTCACATCTGAATGGGTCGCCCTGCCACCCATGCCTTCTCCAAGATGCCTCTTCAACATCGGAGAGAGCGACAACCTGCTGTTCGCTGTGGCTGGAAAAGACCTCCAGACCAACGAGTCGCTGGATACCGTGATGTGCTACGATGTTGAGTCAGTGCTGTTATTTGCCTCTTTGCCCCCCCCCCGCCCCTTTTTCCTATCCAGTCTGTACAGTTTTTAATTAACAAAATTACTTCCTATATAACATTTAATAATCTGTTTTGTTGTTTTTTCTTGGATTTATACTTAAGATACTTAACTTTTTTTTACATTTAACACAAATCCAAATTGATTTGGTTTGAAATCACACATGCGACAAGGAAGCGTTTGAGGTTTTGAACAAAATTGCAGCAACACATTCAGGGGAGCAAAATGACACTGATGGACATCATTTTAACTTAATTTAAACTTAAATATGAATTCTTCAGGAGGATGAAGTGGAGTGAGACCAAAAAGCTTCCTCTGAAGATCCACGGCCACTCTGTCGTCTCCCACAAAGGACTTGTCTACTGCATTGGAGGAAAGACAGATGACAAGTGAGTAAATGCATGTTTGTGTGTGAATATGAGAGAGAGAGAGCTTGTGCTGTGAGCTGCAGCTGTTTGGGGTCTGGCAGACTGCAGGGCTACATCATAGACAACAATTACACTGTTACAGTCCAGGACTGTGTAATGCACAACAGTAAAGAAAATACTGATCCTGTGCAAGAGTGAAGCACTGAATACAACAGTGATACATGAACACAAAAGGCGACAAGTCCTCACAACTTAGGATTTTAAATACTGTATCTAATAATAAGCTGATCAGTCGATTTAGTGTTTTCAACACTAAGACAACACTGCTAATCATCAAGAGGAAACAGGTGTGCCTCTCCTGCCCTGAATTCAGGTGGGGCTCTGTCTCAAAAAAGTAGGTGTGAAAGCCTTAATCAGAGAGTGAATGTCATCATTGAGCTCTCTTTTTAAACGACCCAAGAAATGAAAGAAGAAATTAAACCAAGGTATGAACAAATACATGGATACATGTTATTTATGTTCCCCAGTTAGAATAGAATAGAAACCTGCATACAGACATACACTCATCATAACCTAACTTGTAGACTTAAATATATTTATAATTTAGAGACTGCATCCGTATACTGACAATAAGTTGTACTTGTTAGACCACACCCTTACAATAACAGTGATACTCTTTATTTATAGAGCACTTTTCAAAACCCCTGTTACCAAGGCAGCAAAATAAAATGTCAGGTTAAAACAAGTATTTGATGTATAAAAACCAATACAGTGTAAGCAAAGGTAAGAATAGGAAAAGAAAAACGTCCTTAAAGGAAATAAAAGACAGTTCAAAGAAAATCTGGCTCTCCAATAAAAGTACGTTTTAAGAAGGAGATCTCTAACTGACCTGATCCTCCCAAAGTGTATTACATTTCTTATCATATATTTAGATTGTGCTGTTTTAAAATATCTCATCCTTATCTGCCATGCAACTATTTTTAATATCTAATAAATTGTATCTGTTATGTCCAGGTGAATCCTCTTGTAGATGCCTTCAATACAGACAGTATCCTGAATTTCATTTTCAATCAACTATATCCAGGATTGATCCAGATTAGATTAGCTTTAATCCTGTCCCATTCTATAGTATTTGTTGTCAGATATTTGACGCAACATCAAACTGTATCTGAAGTTGGAGTAAAACTTCAGGATGTTACCTCCAAATTGTAGATTAATTGTCCAAACTAAAACCAATCTAGTGTATTTTAAATGTATTTAAAGAAACTTAGTGCACTTATCCTTTAGTTTTCTAATTTCTTTCTTTCTTTCTTATTTCTGTTGATTATTCTCGTCTCTCTCTATTGTATTTTGTCCTATAACGCTTTCTTTTCATTGATTTATATTCTGTTTCCTTCCTAACTTATTTAGTGCTTTTTCATCTTTCATCTTTTTCATCAAACATCTTTTGACATAAAAAAAATCCCACAGTTGTTGTCTTCCTTTCATCTCCACAGCAAAGCCCTCAACAAGATGTTTGTGTACAACCACAAGCAGTCTGAGTGGAGGGAGCTCGCGGCCTTGA
Organism: Micropterus salmoides; assembly: GCF_014851395.1. Lineage (NCBI taxonomy): Eukaryota > Metazoa > Chordata > Actinopteri > Centrarchiformes > Centrarchidae > Micropterus > Micropterus salmoides. Next base: position 18,261 of record NW_024043071.1, on the reverse strand, counting down.
AGACGCCCAGAGCCATGTTCGGCGCTGTCATCCACAACGGCAAGATCGTGGTGGCTGGTGGAGTCAATGAGGAAGGCCTCACTGCTACCTGCGAAGCCTATGACTTTGCAACAAACAAGTACGATTCTGTTTGGGCTTGTTTTACCTTTCAGTTGGGGAATTGTGTTAAAAATCATATACATTTTCTACAATCAGCTTTTTGACATTTAGCATTAATCATATAACTACCACATACTTTCGAGCCCCAAAATGTTGAATAGTATATGAATAAATAACACATCATGAAATGAACACATGAATAAATTGAACACAGAAAAATTAAATATATCTCAAAGATATAATTAAACCAATAAATTGTGAAATACATTCCTCATTATGATAAAATATTATCTTGTCATTTTTATTTTCAAATAATAGAAAATCTTTTTGTATGTGTTTTGATATCAATTTCATTTCATGTCACATTTATTTCGTAATGTCGTGTTTCGTTATATCACATGCCCCCAGCCGCCCAAGCAGGCTCACAAACTGCCAGCTAACTATCAAGCTCCAAACAAACTTATATGTTTTTCTCTGAAACAACAAATTTGAATCAAAAGGCTGCCGTTAGCACTGGCTCTCTCAGCTTGAAGATATCAAATAAAAGTGTCAACATGGAGAAAGATAAGCATTTCCTATAATAAAGCGGAAAATAAGGAGTATTTTTATTTTTACATTGCTTATTTCACATTTTCTTATATATGTATATATATATATATATATATATATATAATATATATATATATATATATATATATGTATGTATTTAATGTATGTCTTTTGGCCTCCATATACCACATCTCAGTTAACTTAGCTGCTTAAAAAAATGAATTTGGATGAATGTACCAAGATACAACAGGCATCTAAATTGAGAGCTCCATCTTACGTTTGACCTTCTCCTAATGTTGTGTCGCCTCAGGTGGGAGCCCTTCACAGAGTTTCCCCAGGAGAGGAGCTCTGTCAACCTGTTGTGCAGCGGTGGCTCCCTGTACGCTGTGGGCGGCTTCGCAATGGTTGAGATGGAGAACAAGGAGGTGGCTCCCACAGAGGTCACTGACGTCTGGCAGTAAGTCTTCTCAAGTTATGGGATTTGCATTTTTTGGTTGGTTACCATTGTGTTTGTTGCGAGATCTGAACACTCCTCTCGGTCTTTTTAGGTACGAGGACGATAAGAAGCAGTGGAGTGGCATGCTGAGGGAGATGCGTTACGCTGCCGGCTCCTCCTGTGTGTCCATGCGCCTCAATGCTGCAAGGATGCCAAAATTGTAGACAGAATCACTTTCTTTCTTTATTTCTTTCTTTACCCCTCCAACTACACCTCCTGACACCCCCCTCCTCCCCAAGTGAGCTGCCTCCAAGGCGTCTCATCCTCTGCACTCGGATTTCTGTGTGTCAAGTTGATCTTTGACATTAATTTTTCTCAGAACTCAGATGATTTTTATCTGTACTATAAACACTTGGCTCTGCTGCCTCTTCAAAGACTGCATCCTCCCCACAATAAAAAAAAAAAAAAGAAGCCACAATTTAGATTGATCTATAAATCTCTGTTTACATCATTTCTAGCTCTTCTTTTGTAAAATAAACATTTGTAAACTCCTGCTTCCTTTACTGTTTTTGAGTGTGTGTGATCTAAAGAAAAGTGACATTAGAGACTGCCTCACCACGTCGAGGGCAGCTTCTGTAGCTTCTTTGTACTTTCAGGTAAACAAGGATGTGGGACTGGGTTAATAGCATGTGAAGTCTTGACATTTAAACACATCATAATGATCTTCAAACATGTGTCACAAGTTCCAGAAATGGAAACAACACAAATGACAAAAAGTTTAGATACATCTCTGCAGTTTACCCTCACGCTGAATGAATACATTCACGCTAAGTCATAACAGTTTACACTTACATTAACTGGATCATGACACATGAGGATTTTACATCACATTAAAATGAACATGTACACCACTGGAGCTGTAAAGGAAGTGTCAATTTAAGTGTAAGCACCAAGTGAAGTTCAAGTGTCAGTCTACAGAAATCTAACGCACAGAGAGAAGTGAAACTGAGAGAAGTGAAACTGCTGGAAAAAAGCTGTTCATTAAGTTAAACTTCAAGCTGTGGAAGGAGCTGTGGGACTTGGGGGCATAAATGTTGCGTGAAACCAAAGCTGAATATCTGATAATAATAATAATAGCTCTGAAAAAAGGTTTGTGAATCTGATTCATTTGGGAACAATAAAGAAGCAAAAGTGTTCTGCAAAGGCTTGCAATATTCAAGTTACCAAGATTAGTTCTGAAAGCAAAACGACATATATGAGATGGACAGACTTTTGACAGGAAAAGTAAAACATGTCTTGCTTGTCAAGCGCACCCATCAGTCAAATCGCAAATACAGTCTGAAAAAGCATCTTGCTCTGAAGTTCACTGTCAACATACGGAAGTAGGAGTGATTTGTGTTTGTGGAAAATCTCATGCTGTCAGAGTCTCTGTCTCTCTGTTCCTCCTCTTCAGCCACTTTACTGCTTCCCCAGGACCTTTCATTGCCATTTTCCATCCGACGTCCACCAGATGCCCTCAGACTCTTCCTCCTTTCCACATCACCTGATAGCCCCAACCATTTACACACTTACAGTACTTAACCAGTTAATTCCCACTCACTCCTTGCCAGATCGGCCTATGTTATGGTCCTGTGTTCTAATTAGGGATTACCTGCATGTTTTGGACCTTATTGCCTGACTATTGGACTTTTGTTTCTTGCTTGCTCCTTGTAGGATTTGTTCGATTTGTTTGGACTGTATATAAAAAAGGTGTGGACTGCCTTCTCTGGTTTTGCCTCTTGCTGCCTCACCATCCTATAAACCTGTGTTCCTCCATATTGCTAGAAATTATTGAACTGCATCAGCTCTCTCTCATATGGATGTGGGGCAGCGGCGCTGGCAAACTACCATACATGCAGGAAAGGCAGTTGCATAGGGGCCCGTGGTAGTTGCGGGGCCTGTAAGTTAAGTTATCTCTCAAATTAGTATAATTATAAGATCATTAGAAACAACCATTTTCACAAAGTTATCATATCGTGCAATTATTCCCTGAGATATTGCAGTAGGTCTGTAAAGTACTCAGTGAGTCAGGCCTCTTTCTCTCTCTTACACTTGTCATTCATATTCAGTAACAATACAATAACATTAAATACTTTTACACACAAACACTCCATTGCCACATAACTCTGAAGTAGGTACGTCTAAATTAAGTTTAAATATGTGAATAAGGATGAATTCATGGGATTTTATGTCAAAGATGTTCATTCTGTGGGCCCGCACAGAATTCTGGGTAATTTTAATAGCAAAATCCGCACAGAAGAGTAGCTAGCTAGTGAAGTGACAGCAAGAGGGAAATTAACTCTATATGGAGTACAAACACAAAAGTCTGGTTCAGCAGCAGCTGAGCAAGAAAAAGCAAAGCCACCAAAATTTTTAATTTTCCTTAAACAGAAAGACTGATAGCAGCAAACACGAGTTGTGAGCAAGAGGAGCCGAAGGGGACACCTGCTGCTAGCTACAGCATCGCGCCATCCACCGTGAGGACGAGTAACGTTACTGCCCCCCGACACTTTCAGACTTCTACAGCCTGAAACACTTTACTGCTGCAGAGCAACTGAGTTATGCGATATTAAACTCTACTGAAATGACATAACCTCGACATTTCCCACGCAACTCCTGTCAGTCCGCATCTGAAGAGTGAAAACAGCACTAGAACTAAGCAAGATGTTGTTTGTGGACAACAACTGCATCGCTGCAAGCTTTGGGGTAAGTTGACGTTAGTCTGCACCGTTTTACTGCTTTTCATAAAAATCCCAGTGACTGTGGCCTCTGCAGAACGATCTTTTCCCAAACTCACACTTATAAAATCTTACCTGAAGAGCTCACTGGGGCAGACTAATCTGGACACACTGTCACACACTGAGAATGCTCTGAGCTGCAGCTGGATTCAAAGGGTTTAATAAACAACTTTGAAAAAGCTCAGGAGAGTGCGCCTAAAATATAAGTAAAACTTGTTTATTTGACTAGTAATCAATCCACACACTTGTGTTATGTGTTTATAATGCCTAGTTTATAATGCCCTTTTGTCATTGATCATCATCTTTTTCCATATGTAGGTTGAAGTGGTTTGAAGGTGCGCCGTCACCACTCATGTGTTCATATGTTTTGAAGGTGCGCCGTCACCACTCATGTGTTCATATGTTTTGAAGGTGCGCCGTCACCACTCATGTGTTCATATGTTTTGAAGGTGCGGCGTCACCACTCATGTGTTCATATGTTTTGAAGGTGCGGCGTCACCACTCATGTGTTCATATGTTTTGAAGGTGCCCTGTCACCACTCATGTGTTTATATGTTTTGAATGTAAGCTGTCATCACTCATGTGTTCATATGTTTTGAAGGTGCCCTGTCATCACTCATGTGTTCATATGTTTTGAAGGTGCCCTGTCACCACTCATGTGTTCATATGTTTTGAAGGTGCACCGTCACCACTCATGTGTTCATATGTTTTGAAGGTGCGCCGTCACCACTCATGTGTTCATATGTTTTGAAGGTGAGCCGTCACCACTCATGTGTTCATATGTTTTGAAGGTGCGCTGTCACCACTCATGTGTTTATATGTTTTGAAGGTGCGCCGTCACCACTCATGTGTTCATATGTTTTGAAGGTGCCCTGTCACCACTCATGTGTTTATATGTTTTGAATGTAAGCCGTCATCACTCATGTGTTCATATGTTTTGAAGGTGCCCTGTCATCACTCATGTGTTCATATGTTTTGAAGGTGCGCCGTCACCACTCATGTGTTCATATGTTTTGAAGGTGCACCGTCACCACTCATGTGTTCATATGTTTTGAAGGTGCGCCGTCACCACTCATGTGTTCATATGTTTTGAAGGTGCACCGTCACCACTCATGTGTTCATATGTTTTGAAGGTGCGCCGTCACCACTCATGTGTTTATATGTTTTGAAGGTGCGCCGTCACCACTCATGTGTTCATATGTTTTGAAGGTGCGCCGTCACCACTCATGTGTTCATATGTTTTGAAGGTGCGCCGTCACCACTCATGTGTTCATATGTTTTGAAGGTGCGCCGTCACCACTCATGTGTTCATATGTTTTGAAGGTGCCCTGTCATCATTCATGTGTTCATGTTTTGAGGTGCGCTGTCACTGGTTAGGCTGTGTTTTAATCTCTTATGGTGCTCTAACACCAATTTCACTGTCTTGGCCTTACTATTATAACTCATATTTTTTGCAGAACGCTGTTTGGTTTCATTTAATGAAGGTGTCAACTGTGCAGTGCATTTCGCTGTGGCTGGTAGTTTTAAAGCTGCAAGCTTTCACCTCTTTAATTTGTTACTGACATTATGCTACTTTGATTGTGACGGGAGGACCCGTTATGACCATCTTGCATCAGGGCCCTGTGCCAACTTGTTACGCCCCTGATGTGGGTCCGACCCCTGTGTTCCTGTTACCCTGCTTGAACCAGCCTTTAGGCCCCAGTTTGAGCAAAGTTAAAAGCTGCTCTAATCTTTATATTTATACTGTATTAACAATGGATCAAATGACTACAGAATGTATAAAGTCAAATGGGTGACGAACACACAAAATGATCACCCACGTGTGCATTTCCCCTCTGCTCTTTGGGGTGATTTAGTGTCTTTTCGCTCGTTGTTTTGGTTTTACAGAATGAAACTTCATTACTTAGGTTAGTCTCACTGGTCTCATCTCTGTTTCCAGATGCAGTAAGCAGCTTGAAACATTCTGATAAACCCATTGTACCCTACCTGCCCAGCACCAAAAAGCAGACAAAGTTAGGGACTTCAGAAGCTACTGTGTCAGATATTTCCCTCAGGAGTTGGTGTGGACCACAATGGAGCTAAAAGGAAGGTGAATATTGGACTAAGTTGCAGGAGGTAAACACGACTCCAAATGAATGTGGCTCTGTATGTGGTGCATCTGTTAATAAGCAGCTGTTTGATAACGCGCTTGCCATCTCACCATGCAGCACCTTTGTGCTTTGTGTTGCGCTGCCCCCAATTAGCCATCAGTTAATACAAGCTTAACTTTCATTTTACAGAAACATAAGTGCTGCTACTGGGTGATATAAATCTAATTTATTTCCACCACTGTGAACCACTGTGTGAAAGTATGTGGGCAGAATTCACAGGTAAGTTTCAGTTTTAGTAATAATTGATATTTGAAAGTAGGGATATAAAAGTTGCTCATAAAACTAATATAAATCTGTGGCAGCTGTTCAAATAATATGTAAGTCTGAGTTAGTAAAACGGATGGCACTGTTATTTAAGAGTTAATTTAACTTCCTTATTACTTTCTTTACTACCTTACAAAAACCAAGGTCTGTGTCTGTGCCACATTTAGCTCTGCGGTGTCGCACTGAGGTAATCACATGCCTGTTTGAAGAAATGACAAAGACTTTATAGAAATACTCCCAGTTCATTTTTCTGAACAAAAGGTACACTTGGGAGTTTAATTCATCAAGAAGCAATGAATGTGTTGCTGCACTTGCCCTCCCTTTTTTCTCTCCAAATTCACCTGAAACACGATCTGTGCAAATAAAGCGACCATGAGCTTTATCAGCTCAAGCATGACACAAGGAAGTCTGCATGTGCGCATGGCTGAAGGTGAAGCACACAACAGCGGGCTTTGAAACAAAATATGCTGGAGTTTCCCCCTGGGCGTGAATGTCTGGAAGGGATGAGGAGACAGTAGGAGGAAGAGTGAAGGAGGAATGGATGTGAAAACAGAGATGGGACACTGAAGGCTTGGAGTTAGCGCTGATGAGGACACTGTAAAAGTGAGTAGAAAACTCTATTTCCCCCCCCAAACTACCTTTATGACTCAGTCTCTATGTATGCATTTTAACACTGCTGGATAGAGTTTGTATTTTTATTTTTTTTAAATCAAAATATAATCTATAATTTAATGAGGACAAGTTCCTGTCTTATGAAATCTGAGTGTACATGCAATGTGTAAATGACACCTCACACATCTCCTCACATCCATAATGAGAGCAGATTGCAGTGACAGCATTACAGGAAGCAGCCATCAAGCCAGGGTGCCATAGGCGCTGTCATATCCTGAGAGGCTTTCAGAAACCAGACTGTTGACGAGCAGAGAAGAAGATTTTGTTTGCTTCTTTCCCACTGAGTTTGCTTGATTATTTGTTGCTTTCCTAGTCTGCTCGCCTCTGGGTTTCTTTCCCTGCTCTCTCCATCCTTCCTCAAGCAGTAATTGCCAATGACACTGATATGACAGCTGAGGGAAAGTGGAATGATGATTTGCTCAAATCCCATTTTTTCCTCACCCAACAACTTGTACTGTATATGTATTCATTTGAATTGGGAATTGGACAAATTCCCAGGGATGTAAAATTCATTTAGCTCAAATATACAAATATTAATATATATTAAAGCTGCATTAATCAATATGCAGGGCCACAGCTTTACATACCAGTCAAAGCAGTCAGCTAAATCCTGTGAAAATGCTGTAAAAAGTTTACCGGTTGCCAGGAGAACGGTACTTTCCTGACTGCATTGTGCCAAGTGTAAAGTTTGGTGGGGTGCGGTTGTTTTTCAGGGGTTGGGCTTGGCCCCTTACTTCCAGTAAAAGGAACTGTTATTGCTTTAGGATACCAAGACATTTCGGACAATTTCATGCTCCCAACTTTGATGGACATCTGGACTTTGCTTTGGGCACTCGTGCTCATGACGCACCAGTGCCCAGTGCAGAGTCCATAAAGACATGGATGAGCAAGTTTGGCGTGGAGAACTCGACTGGCCTGCACAGAGTCCTGACCCCAACCTGACACCTTTCTTCACACCTTTGGGAGGAATAAGAGCGGAGACTGCGAGCCAGACCTTCTTGTCCAACATCTACACCTGACCTCACAAATGCGCTTCTTCCCATGTTCCCATGAACACACTCAAACCTTGTGGAAAGCCTTCCCAGAAGAGTTGAAGCTGTTATAGCTGCAAAGGGTGGGCCAACTCCATATTAAACTGAATGGGATGTCATTAACCTTTGTGTGCATGTAAAGGCAGGTGACCCAAAACTTATAATGTATAGCAACATAGTGTATATAATCCTAAATGACAGCAGATCTAACCTAAAACCCTTACTGGCTAGATTAAATATATACTGTAGAGAATAATGCAGTTGAATTTTGTCACTTCTGACAAACTGTACCCTTAAACACCACACCACGTCACGTTCTGAAATTTACAGCCGAACCCAATGTATTTTTTTCCCCATTTATTTTTATTAATTAATAAAAATTCCATCTGCAACAACGCACTACTGGCTAAGATAATCATGTATATTATATTGTACTCTGCATGGAATAATGGAATTATACATGACTTAACTTTGTTTTGAGATCAGCATTATATATCAGTCATCTGCCGCCATGCTTTCTGAATATCGGCATCAGCGGTCGACCGATATGAAAATCGGTCGCTGCTACTAGCATTGTGTTTGTACGCTGCCTCCAAGTGGCCAAAAAATTGTTTACTGCAGGTTTAAAGTTTAAATCAGTGGTTCTCAAACTTAGACCACGGACCATTTGATAAGAGACAGAAAGTGTATGACCCATGACCAAAATAGTCATACATTAGATCACTGTGCTACTTATTTCTGGGGACCTCCCTCAAGCACCTGGGGGTCCCCGGACCCCACTTTGAGAACCACTGGTTTAAAAAGCTTTTTGTACTGTACTAAAGAGCACATGTAAGATCAGCCGCCATGTTTTTTGGTCGTCAACACACCCTAGGAAGGCAAACCCCACCCCATGAAAATATTGACTACCGACCAGATTTATTTTTTCACACTTTAATTATAAATTATATTATGTATTCAAGTATAAGTATATATGTTCTATTAAAATGTTTATCTCCCCAAATGATTATTTAAATACTGTTTCCAATTCTTCTCACACTCAGCTGACTCTACAAATGTAAATATCTTGAGTCAACAAACATCAATGGAATTTGCTGCAGCTGCAGATTGTAAAATCCCAGAAACGAGGGCATGATCTCGGTGTCCTCAATGCTTGTTACAGCCTTGCCCTTTAGCCACTCTGTTTATTGTTTTATTTTACGTGTGTTACCCAACAGGGCTCAGCCATGGCCAACTGCACTGACGTGGACCAACTGATAAAAAGCTATTACCTGCCTGTTTCCTACACCATCATCTTCATCGTGGGCCTGGTGGGCAACGTAACCTCCATCGTCATATACCTGACAAAGCTGCGACCCTTGAAAAGCAGCAGCATCATTATGGTGAACTTGGCACTGACCGACCTCCTCTACGTTCTCAGCATGCCCTTCCTGGTCTACTACTACAGCAACATGGATGTGTGGACACTCGGCGACTTCATGTGCCGCTTGGTGCGCTTTGGGTTTCATTTTAACCTGTACGGGAGCATCCTCTTCCTGACGTGTCTCGCAGTTTTCCGCTATGTGGTGGTGATCAAGCCTTTGAGGGCTGCACAAGTGCAGCAGAAGTTTTGGGGAATAATTGCGTGCTCAGTCGTCTGGGTTGTTGCCGCGGCTGAAATTACACCCATGTTGACAATGATATCCTTGGGGCCGCATGACAATAATACCTCCTGCCTGGACTTTGCAAGCACCGTGCCCGTTGACAACATTCGGGTGTATGGCTGGCTGCTCACTGCACTCGGATTTCTACTCCCTCTAGCGGTGGTATTCATGTGTTACATTGGAATAGTGAAGGAGTTGGCGAAAGGGCCCTACACAGCCAGTCCATGTCGGATGCGAGCGCGGCGTGTGACCGTGCTAATCCTCGTAGTGTTTGTGGTGTGTTTCCTGCCATATCACATATTGCGTGTGTTGCGGATAGAAACTCGAAAGTACCAACCGACACCATGCATGGTTGAGCACATCGTGCATGCAGCATATATTATCTCCAGGCCTCTGGCTGGATTCAACACGTTTTTTAACTTGGCTCTGTACACTCTTTCAGGTGACAAGTTCAGGACAGCCTTCCTTAGCACTTTTTACTGGAAATGCTGGGTGACGAAGGTGAGGTCGCTGCTCCATCTGGCCGTTATCAGCAAGGCAGGCAGGGACATGCCTGCTGCCTGACTGACAACTGTCCAACACCTTTTTTTTTTTTTTATCTCTCAGGGCTCCTAGATGAAAACATTTAGGAGAACACAAAGAAATTCGGGAGCACACTGAAAAAAGAAGAAAGACAACAAACACAGGGTTTATTAACAACAACATATGTATACTATGTCTTTGCCTCACACTGTAGGAATATTAAATGCTTAATCACTCAGACTCGTGTCAGGAAAGCTACATGACAGCCATGGTTTCTTCATTATAGGGTGCCTACCAGAGACGAAGTTATACCTTTTCCACATATAGGCTGGAATCACATGAGTATTTACCTGATTAAAAATGCAATAGATTCTTTTGTTTGCAGCCATGAAAATAGCAGTTGAAGGGTTCAGTCTGTACTCCTGAAACACAGAAGTTAGTTTGCATTTCTGAGCTGTGGGTCAGATTTCCAGAAGGTTTTTGATTGATGCAGAAAATATGTTCTGTGATTTTCATGAAAAGTTTTACCACATAGCCTACTGTACATGAAACATGTATCTGTCAGTAGCAGTTTCACCAATACTCGTAAGGCACGGCATCTCATCAGCCTCGACTGTGCTTAGTTTGTAGTAATAATTTGCAAATGTTGGCATGCTAACACGCTAAACTAATATTATATAAGCTATATGAGCGTGTTTGCATGCTGACACAAGCATTTAGCTCAGAGCCCAGCTGTGTCTAAAGCTGTGTCTCAATTCACAGCCTTTCATACTTACACTTGCTACATTAAGTGCCTAAGAGAATTCACAATGACAAGTACTATGAGTACCTGGATGGTGTATTATGCTGATAATGATCTGCCCAGTTACAATTTGTTATTAAAAGAAGAAGAGGAAGAAGAAGAAGAAGAGGAAGAAGAGGCGGTCATATGTTCCAATTGTCGTTTGCGTTAAGTGTGCCACATCCGTGTTCGATTTGACACTACCCTGCCAAAATGTATGCACTAAACATTAAGTACATAGTGTACACAGTGTACTGCATGTTAACTGAAGTATATGAAGTAAGACACAGCTTAAGGACAGCTGCCTCACAGAGCTGCTAGCTTGGCTGTAGACTCTTTCCTTGCCAGATATCCAGCTAGTTTTCCCTGTGTGTTTTAACTGATGCAGAAAATAATAAAAACAAACCAATTTTTAAATATGTTACACGTGTGAGTATCGGTGTTTTTTTTCTTCTACTAAACTACACTATTTATTATTCACGAGCAAATTATTTTTGCTTTTATAGGCGGAGACTTGGCAAAGAATTGTAGCTAGCTAGCCCTTTTTAGTCCCTTCACATTATTTTGTGTGGTTCAAAAATCATAAAAAGTGTCATATTGTTTAACTATATGTAACTTATAGCATTGGTATATGATGAATAGTCTGCTGCATTTGTCTCCCCAACAGTGTGATAAAATAATTTTACAGCCCAACAACACCTCCTGGAGCTACTGATCCGTGAAAGATTGTACAGTATCTGACTACTCAGTTCTCTGTGCAGATGCATTCACTTTCCCCACAAGGTAACAAGGCAGGCAGCACATTCCTCATTTTGAAAGCCCGTATACTGCTCCCTACATTGCTGTATAGAAAGAGCTGACAACAAAAGAACCAAAGGTTTGGAGTTCTTCCAAGAGGTCGTTATTACCACATAACACACAAACTGTTTTAGAGGTAATCTTTGAGAACAGAAGCACCAAACATCCGTGTATCTTCATCTAACCTCTTGGAACAAATTCTCCCCGTCAACAGAGACACATCCTCAATAGATAAAGGAAGCTGTTACATTATTTGTCTATCACTGGCTTCATCCTGGATACCATATGTCATTCTGCTGCAGTACCCTGCATGGTTTATGGTTGAGATCACAATTCAAAACAATTAGTAATCTTTGTCAAATAACAAAGACTCTCATAATATAAGAGTACTCACAGTTAATTATCATAGGCTTATTTCATTTTAATCTTTCTCTGATTCATGCTGGGCAAGTCGAATAGAGACTGTAACTGGGGATGGAAAGGCTATTTTGGTCTGGGGACATAGCCATTTCCTTTTCTGCCTCCTGACTGATCTCATCCTCATTTTCCTTCTCATGAATAAAATGTCTGCATGGAGTGGTCGGGAAGTGCTTATTACAGCCGCAGGATATTAATATAAAGCAATCATTCCTGCACCTAACATCTCAAAGGCCTGTTGTCTGTGGAAATGTGTTGAAATAGATTGTTTTTCTACTGGAGTGCAAATGGAACGGCAGACGCGCTGAGTACTGTATGTTTGTCAGATTATGGAGGAAAAAGCATTCAGCAAGCCGCTGGGTTTCTTCTATTTTCTGCTGCGCCAGCGTCACAGTCAATTGAACTTTAAATGATCAATTTGGAAGTGAAGGGCCTGTGATCAATGAGCTAATGGTGGAAATACCAATGTTCTCTGTCTGTGATGTAAGAGCGCTGAAACTGGCTCTGACAGGCTGTCTTTCAGGCCCACAGCTCTCCTCTCTCTCCTTCGGAAAAAAAGCCTCATCAGTGTGCGTCAGTGTGTCTGTACGTGCGTGGATGTGGAAGAAGTTGGCACACTGCGTGAAGATTTCAGATTTTTATGGTGAGAACATGCTGTGAAAAAGGAGCAAGGTAGAACACATTCATGTACACATGCGTACCAGAGAGAGAGAGTCCATCAGGGACAAATTTACACCACTGGATGCTGCATATTTTTTATTGACCACATTTCCTGTGAGAAATTGCCTTGATTGTTTCTGTATATTGCAGCTTAAAACACACTGCAGACTTTAACAAACATTGTGCTTTGATATTCTTATGAAGCCAAACACCACAAACTACAAGATTTCACTTATCAACACGGCGCTAGATCACAAACATGACACAGAGTCAAGTCATTCACAATTTTTAAAAGAGACTAAAATCAGCCTTCCTCCTGTAGCACATTATTTTTTTCAGTTCTACTAATTATTAGCGAAATTTGAGAAACATTTTCACTGCTTTGAGAACATTCAAAGCATTTGCTAATTAATAAATAAATAAAATTCACAACTGCAGTGCCAAAAATAGCCATAAGAAAAAAAACAATACAAAATGTTTATGTTGCCATGACAAATACATCCATCATAAATATTAAGACACCATTCGGCAGTCCAACAAAGCGCTATATGAGGCTATGAGGGCAGGAGGTTTTGGCAGAGTCACAGCAGAGGGAGACAGTTGGAGGAGAGTAAAGCACAATGAATCAAACGGCGATCAGTCAGTTCATTGGTGTTGTTAGTTCCTGTGCTCTCCTCACCACCGCACCACCTGGCTGCTGTAGTCCTCTGTAGTGCTTACCTCCCCTAACACCTTCACCTCTTCCTCCCCCCACCACCACCTCCTCCTCCTCCTCCTCCTCCTCCGAGTCTCCACAGCTCAGCCAGATAGGTCCTGTGCAGCCGCTGCCTCTGCTGCCTCTCCTGCCACCTCCTCATACGCTCCTCCTGGTGCTGCTTCTGGCGGTTGTACTGGTAGCGCCGCAGGAACAGCTCCTTGGCGTACTCGTACAGCTCCACATCAAGGGCGTTCAGCCCCTCAATGCGCCACCGCACCTTCTCACTGATTCCCACGCTGGCGGCGCGTGTGCTGTTGATCTGCGTGAAAGCCCGGATGAAGCGCAGGCCGAACGTCCGCTCGAACAGGTACTGCGTCTTGCGCTGGAACTCCGTCAGGCCATAGAAAGCCATGTTGCGCAGGTTGGCCTTGGCGCTGGCGAGCAGTACGCGGCCTCGCTCCAGCTCACTAATGGTGGACATGTTGTAGCAGCCCACCAGGCTGAGGTCAGCCAGCATGCGAACCTGCCGGTTGTTGGCTAGGTTAGAAGGGCAGCTCATGAAGTCTGCCAGGGGCACGCCTGTCCAGTCATCACCACTGTAGCAGGCAGGGAGCTCATCCTGAGTGGGCGGGCGGCCGTCACACATGTGGAGGGCGGTTTTCCAAGTTGCCCCACGCTGCACGTGCTTCCACTCACTGAGGTAGCGTGACACAGGGTCACGTAGCATGGTGATGTAGTAGAAATTTCTGCAGAGACAGATAAAGAGATACATAAGACGAGCTGTCTAGCATGCACGTTAGCTCAAGGACATGCTCGGATTATGTCTAGATTAACTTTTTGTCACACATTCTGGGATATGCACTTATTCCTTTTCTTTCTGAGAGTCAAATGCTCTCATTTCAAGCCAAGAGACGCTTCACTAGATTAGCCTACAGACAGGAAACAAGGGGAAACAGCTAGCTTAGCTAGCCCCACCTACCAGCACCTTTAAAGCTCACAAATTAACACATTTGTTTAAAAAGTGTAATAAACATCTGCTGGGCTGTTTCTGGGCCAGGCATGCTGATGTTTTTACATTTTGCTTTGTGTTTTTTTATGTTAAGCTAAGCTGCTGGCTTTCTCGACGAGAAATACAATATATACATATACAATACAATACATTCACTTTGGTTTGGTTCTCGTACCAACATAATTATCGCAAGCTCTTGTTCATCACTGTTTATTACTTTTTAACCTTTGCGTAGACAATATGTGTTCAGTCAAATAGCCCCAGCATTCTTTTACAACATCATCAACAGCATTAATTTAGATTGTATCTGTGCATGCAGTGAAAGATACACGGGTTGACAAACACCATGAGCAACACTTTCAACACAGTGGAGGATAAAGCTATACATCAAATCTCTCATATCCTGCTGCAGTTGAAAAAACAACACAGCGCTTGAAGTATACAGAGAGCACTGAAAATGTGATTAGGGTTTAAATGAAGAACATCAAGTCTGTCTGAGGGTGTAAGAGAATAATGAGCAGTGCAAACCAAGCATGTATAGCATTTAATATCCTGCAGATGTAAAACAATTTTAGCTTTTGTCACACTAATCTCCTCCTGCCTACGTGTGGAAACGAGTTTTATTCGCCTCCATCACCTTTTTGGATTTTCTGGATCCCTCTGATCTGATCGGCGCTTCAGAAATTGCTATAACTCAGCTGCACGAAAAAACCTTTGAACAAACACAGCTTTCTGCTGTTATCTATTTAGTTGAGCGATGACCGGCATTACCGTGAGGTGACTGAAGGAGTCGGCGCCCGGGAGAATTTCAGCCATTTTCGAAAAGTTTTTTTTTAAAAGGAAGACCGCATAGATAAAAGGGAAACTGAAAGTGTTCATCTTGTGTGCAAAGATCACTGTGACCTTACAGTGTCAGAGACAGAAACCAAATACACAGCCCAAATAAAAAGCCCAACATTTCGTTTCTTTCATTCCACAGGGCTGCAGTTTACCTTCTGGGAGCTTTCAATTCAACAGCTAAATAAAAGATTCAGATTCAAGGACATGGTACCGCAATGCTGCTCTTCAAAATTCTATTACAAGAATGGTCAGTTTTCAATACATACAGTCTTGTAACTCCTTGGTGCTTCTTTCTTGGACTACCTGTTAGCTTGCTAGTGTAAATCACTAGAGTTTTCCATTTGATGTTCTCTCCTTATGAGTAAGTCTCTGTAGGCTGAATTTGGCTGAGAACAGCACAGAACGCTGTGATGAGCGCCCAACATCAGATCCCTCGTGGTTTGTAGATCTCTTTGTGTACAATATATACACATTCAGCACCTGAGCGTGTGTGTGACTGTGTGATTATAAGTTGAGAGCGAGTATGGGCTATTTGTACAGAGAAAAGCCGACACGCTGGCATATTTGGTGGTGAAATACTTAATCTGAGTTACTGTATTTTCATCAGTAAACCTAGAAGCACTCTACAGTTACTGTAGAGCTTTTTTTTGCTACAATGAAGAGAAAAACTGGCAGCTAATTATTAAACGGAGAGCAAGACCACATCCACTCTACTACGTTTCATTTTAAAACGCAGCACTTTTGCCCGATTACGCCTGTCGTCCAGGCTGAAACTGCAGAATCTGAACACCTAACGCAGCAGCTTTCATTCACACTTTCATCAGCTGATTTTACTCGCAGAGCTGGCTGCTTTTATCAGATGCAATAGGTGAGATCGGCTGGATGAGCGGCTTTATTTTCCTTTGCTTACTTCATTAGAGACTTTAGTGCAGTGTTGTCCGACTCCTATGTTTTATTGTCGTATTCGGACTAAAACACAGGAATGACCAGCTTCACATGTGACTGAACAGAAATGAGGATAAATTATATAAACATGTTTCTTGCTGACAGACTCTCTCCGACTCTCTGACTTTAATTGTCTCCATAATCCACAAAGTTGATGAGAGAAAGAAAAATCATTCTAATAAATGTATGAACTCAGATTTTAACTAGACAGTGAATCATAAAACAAATCAAATATTTGCAATGATACACTTGAGTTTAATGTAATCTGTTGTGATGTATTAGATCAGTCTGTCAGCTGCAGCGTCCAATCATTACCCAATAAGGGGGCGTGACGGTCAATAAAAGACTTCCGCGAAGGATGCACTGGTGTATCCTCGCTCATAGCTCCTCAGAGATCACTCCTCGATCCTCGCTCCTTGGAGCGCAAATAAGAGCTTTGGGACGGTCGAGGAGCGAGGAAACGACAAATAAGAGACTTGAGATGCACCCTGTGTTCGCTGCAAGATCATCTATTGTGCCATCCAGCCATAGCGGTCCAGCTGTTTTGGCTTCTGGTTCCTACCTGCTTTGTTAATGGACTTTTTCACTCTGCTATAGAAGAAAAAAACTTATTTTCCTGTTTTCCTGAATACTTTTTTACTTTTTAGGAAAAGCTTCACTTGCAGCAAAAGCACTGCCTGCAGTATTGTCTTAAGAGAAACTGCTGGTTAACAGAAAAAGAAGAGTTTAAGAGTCAATGTTAGACTAAATGTTGAGATTATTTTATACTTGGATGATATATATCCAACTGCTTAAGAAAATGTAAATATTTTTTTTATTATTATATTGCTATTTTGTGACATAAACATGACACAATGCTTTGCTCGCCGTCAGTTAAGTCCCTCATTGTAAATATATAAGCGTAAAAGGCAGCAAGCAGCCATGTAGAAACTGGAGCTTTTACAATGAGAGCATATCTATAGCTGCACTTGTTTCAAGTTAACTGCTAAACTGAGAAATGCGATAAATTAAGAGAGAGGTTGTGTTACTGAGCAAAGAGTGCGCAGCCGAAAAGCCTTAAAAGGTCCACAATTTAGCTATATTGACAGACGGCAGATATCAGTCAGCTGTGATATACTTAAGTGAGTGCCATGATGAATCATGGCAGAACACACCCGCAGACAGGCACACCACCCAGAGATAATGGCCATCCACAGTGGAAGATAAGTGAATTACCCTGCCATCTTCGCCGGGTTGAACGGAAAACTAGATGGATGGACACGCACGACCGCCTCACAAAGTGGCCTTGCTTGTACATCCTGGAGAAGAGCTCAGTTTTTTCCTCCTTGTGCCTATCATCTATCTGTTCAGCTAACACGAGACAGCCAGATCAATAAAAGTCCATGCAACCCCACATTGCTGTGTCATCGTGACCTTGACAAAGAGCAGCAAATGTCAAAGCTCTCCTCTTACTCGTGTCAGGGACAGAGGCAGGGTCAGATTATGAAGGTCAGGAGTAATTACTCGTTGGAAGATAGGCGAGGAAACAGAAGGTTGTCACTTTGATCGAGCATTTATAGCATTTATTATGCTGAAAAACGATCAGGCATCACCAGTAGGGGGTGCGCTGCAGATCCAAAATGTCTAAAAGTGCTTTCAACTGAAGCATTTCACTCACAAAACAAGCTATGAACCTGATGAATGTAATATTTTAGCTCTGTTTGGTCTCCGCTAACTCCTGTGTCAGGCTCTTTAGCTGAAATGCTACAGTGTTCACTAGCTAGACGCTAACTTTGTGTTTTAAAGCGTTTGTAAAAACAGTTAGCTAAAGATGTGAAAGATGCTAAAACTCTACATAGCTGTGTGGCACTGCAGCGTCAGGTGATAATTCTGTGGATTCATATCACACATAATCATTGATCAACTGTAAAAAAAAATTAAAGCAGCTTTAAATGGGCTGAGACCATTTTGCCTTTATAATCGTCTGCTTTC
>NW_024043070.1:0-25968 GCF_014851395.1 Micropterus salmoides | reverse complement strand
GGTGCGGTAAGAGTGAACCAAAACATTGAGGGCCAGACATCTGAACCTGTAAAGCTCTGTAAAGTTGCTGCTACAGTGTTTTTCACATTGAGATAAATTTTCTTTATAATGGTCAGCTTTAAATCTATGATCACTCCCTTGCTCACACAGCTTACTCAACACTTGTTGTCATGGTAACGGTTGGCCCAATTCCATAGAAATGTGTTTACGTGCTTGGGTAATGACCAAACAGGCAACGAATACTCCAAAAGCCTCCCAGTGCTCCAATAAGTTTCACATTTTTTCCACTGGTAAAATTTCAGTGGAGAGAAAAGAGGTGAGAAAGTGAGGAATGACTGAATTGAGAGAAGTGGAGGTGACGTTAAGACAGGTCTTACCTTCAGAGTGTACTTGTGTAAGTCCCAGGTAACAAGTACAATATAAAACTGTACAGAGCAATAGGGCTCTCCTGGGGGAAGAGAAGAGAGGATGTTAGAAAGAGGCAGCGGTCACACATTCAGTTGTTTAACTCTCAAAATATTTTGGTACCATTTTCTAAAAAGGAACCCTTTATAAAGCTGTTTATGAGTTGTTACTAATTGCTTTGATGCATGCTTTAAATAATAAATGAAATCATTACTAACGCTTTATTTGCAAGCCATTAATAGGAATACATTGTGGATTGCCAGGCTGTTAAAAATATTATTGGCTGGTGTTTAGCTCGTCTATTTGGTAATAATAGTTATAAATGTTCGTAGTCCATTAGAAAAGGTTAAAAGGTTTTTCACTTTCTTATAACCCATCAGTTCTTTTGGTCATAATAATCTCTAATCACACATCACAACAAAACATTTTCAAACAAACCCATATGCTTTGCATTTCAGCTACTGACACCATGCGAATAACAAATGGGATCTGGATTCTGCAAAACTCAGAGCAAAGATAAGCACCTCTCTCCAAAACACACACACACACACACAGCTTCAAGTTGTGGTTTGTAAGACAGGAATACCATGATATGATGACTTATCAATCAACTCTCCTCCCCAAAAACAACATGTGTACACACACACACACACACACACACACACACACACACACACACACACACTCACACACAACAAAAACAAACTGGTCTCAACACCCTCACCACATTCAGGTGTGCAGCAGAGCTGAGGAAACTGATTGGCAAGTGGACTGAGAGCTCAGTGGGGGACTGAGATCTGGTGACAAGCAGGGGAGCCACTGTTTACTGCTGGAGGTCATCCAGACACACACAGATTGGAGGAGGAAATGTGTATAGCAGCTGTGGCTGCAGGGCCAGAGAGAAGCAGGCAGACGGTGGCGTGGGCCAACAGCTCCAGATACATAGATATGGGAAAGACGGTAACTTTTATAAACATATTTACCTGCACTATTCCAGGCAAACTGAGTCTCTCTTTAGGTTTTTTTTTGCAAACAACCTCTGCACTAACTGGTGGCTGCCTCCCCTGCTTGCCTGAATGATTATAATCAGGGTGTGCGTACATATAAGTGTGTGTGTATGATGGTGTGCTTACATGTGTGTTTGTGGTGTCTATGTCTGCCTCTCTCCCAGTTCCTTGTTGCTAATAAAGCTTCATCACGATCAACCCCACACACAGCTGGCTGAGGTTATTCAGGATGCTTAGTTTGTGTGTGTGTGTGTGTGTGTGTGTACTGGACTCCCAGCTGGTTACAGTCACATACAGTATCTTATCAGCCGAGAAAATGAGTCATGAATTCTGAGTTTTTTTACTACAGCAAAAACGACTCTCCTTCTGTTTGTGAGGCTGTTTACATCTGTGCAAACTGGACCAAGTTCCCTGGGAAACACCGCTGTTTTCTTTGGCTTTTCATATTAAAAGGTTCTCAGTAGCTTGTTTAGATTTTCATTAGGGTGCTTTTGAAGTGTACATGACAGGTTGGGATTTTTCTTCAGTTGCAGCTGAAGGCGGTTGCACTGAGGTGGATTTGTGCACAGTCGACACTTAATTCAGTAGAACTGACATCTGTACACTGCCCCTGTCTGCTGTGGTTTTTATTCTGCAACAGTAAGCTATGACATGACTCCCTGTGGGAATTCCCAGCCAAGCTGAGTGGACAATATACATGCCAGATGAACAATACCTCCTCTTAAGTCATCCAGTAAAGCAGGCTAGCCTATATAGTGTGCTGTGAGCCACTGAACTCTTATTTCAAAGTCAGAAGGGGGAAGAAAGCTGCATGTGTACTGTTGATAACATCTTTCCCTACTCACTGAACTTCAGTCAATCTTAACTGTGGTTATCACACATGTTCTTTGCCAATTAATGAAAAAATGGTGGATGGACAGATACACTGATCAACGAAGCAGTGTGATGTCTGCAAAATATCCCAAAGTGGCAAAGAAATTCAGTTACTCTGATACACATTTTACAATCTGCAGCAGTCATCTATAGATGAAAACTGTCAGATACGTCTCATATCTCCTCAAACCCAATGTTCTCTTTCCCTACTGTATTTTCTGGGATCACTGTCTTAATCTCTTTTCCTTAACCTTCACTGCCCATGTCTAAACTCTGATTCTAACCTCTCGACCCCCAAAACCGCAGCCCCCTCCCCTCACACTCTCAAACAGCAGCCCGTCTGTAGGCCAGAAACCAGTCAAAGGTTAAGAAACAAACACTGAGAAGCCAGTATAGTTTCTGTTTCTTTTCACAAGTTTGGACTGCTCAATGATTCCCTGAAAGGATTTCCAAAAGGGAGCCTGCCCCTTTGGCACACACACACACACACACACACACACACACACACACACACACACACACCACACACACACACACACACCACACACACACACACACACACACACACAGTGGAAAATTCCTATAGATGAGTTGACACTAACAGAGGCTGATATAGAAAGACAGGGTAACTGACATCTCATAAGACCATACTTGTGTGCCCATCTGTTCTCTCTGCAGTCAAGTAATCTCTGACTTTAGACTGTTTACTAATTTCTACTTATCAAATTACTTACATCAGTCTTATTCCAACTATTATCATGTCTAAGAACAGAAAAATTGTATGTGACTCACTGTGATACCCTGCTCTACTCGGATGTAATCCAATATAAGTTAGAGCAAGAGTAATTAACTCAGAAACCCTCTGTGTGGCTGTATGTTATATATATTTTTTATAGTTGCTTTTTCAGTGTTAAAATTGCCAAATTATTTAGATACATTACCAAGGAGTAGTTGCATGTGAAAAGCCAAGAGATGAGTCATAAAGGGCGACACCATGTGGAAATGTGGTGAATGATGCTCTATGCACTAACAACGCGCAGGTTGATGATCCAAATCGCCATCCATGCACATCTAAAATAAATCATGTAGTTGCACCCCTGTTGCCTTGCTGTTTGAGAGGACTGAAACCTCATTGAGCCATTTTTGGCTTTTCTTAACGAAAGACAGTTTCTGCAGAACACCCAGCCAGGTGTGATAGATAAATCTGATGCCATTTGTCCAACTTGTTTTCATTTTTCAATGGAAAACTATAGGGGATGGTGGGTCAGTAGCCGGACTTTGCTACTCCCTTGATGACTGCATCCACACTGTCTCGCCACAGATCCATTAACTAAACCAGATGTCCACAGCACATTAAAACCAAGAATTGGGCATGTATGTACACGAATGAATGCGTAAACGATGAATGCATGACTTTTCAAAGGGAATTGTCCAACAGCTAGCTGCTTCATTTAGCCTACTTCCCTAAAAAAAAAGCCAGCACTGTTGCCAAGTCAAGACCAGATATTTCGGTCCATTTATTGCAAAAGTCCGACATGTTTTTCACTGTCTGTGAAAATCTGTGCCGTAAACACGTGCATAAAACATCTGCATTTTATGTCACAGAGACATGACAGAGACAACTCATGTCAGTTGCAGATGTTTTCTTCAATAAATTGATAAGTGGATGTTGAACCTTTTGCAAAAGCTGATGTCATAGTTTTAGCTAACTGTAATCTCATGTTCTTTGAAGTAGTATAGTATGACCTCTAACTAAAAAATCTCCTTTTAACTATGCTGCGTAAATGGGGTTCTGAATGAGTAAAAGGCAAAACATGGAAAGCATCCAAACAAAATGCAACAAACGTTTAAGTGGATGCTGATGAACCTCTAATGAAACTTTATAGGGCTGAATAATTGCCTGTTTTGCTTTATCGGATGAGTCAGTTTAGTAAACACTTTGGCAAAGTTCCTGCATGCACCCATCGCACATTTTCCAGACAAACGTTCACACACTTAGATTAACTATATTTCTTTCTTTCTTTCAATCACAGTCTGTCTTACACACATGTACACAGATAAGAGGGAATATTTAACACAAATTGATTCCAAATTAACCTGGCGATTATTCTTTGTGTTTTTTGTCCACCTTCATGAAAATAAAAAATAAGAATACATTTAAAAAGAATACAACTGGGGAGACAAGCACTTGGACAAAACGACTCGCTTTGGCAAAGTTATGGTAATACAAATGACATACAAATGACAAATGACCCCCATGGCCCAAATAGATCCCGTACAGAGCCTCATTAGTCCCCAGTGGACACCACTCCTGCATGGTGAGCTGGACCTCGGCCAGCCGGCACATCACAGGTAATACGCACATGGAGGGAAACAGTTCCTTAGATTGTAAGTCAGTCCTCGCCAGTGATCCGTCTCTTCCAACATCCTCTCATCAGAGCACACAGCCACAATCACATAGAAGAAAAGAAATGGTACTTACTTTGTGTCTAGATGAGAGGTTCTGCAATCTCTCCTTCGGGTGCCTAAATTCATTTGTATTCATTTGTCCTGGCAGTCAAAAACCTGACCGTTAATCACAGCGTGACTCCTTTGCAAGGGGGGTAGAAGACACCGGTCGCTGTTTTACACATTTGACAAGCTTGAGATGAAGTTCCAGAGGAAAAAACTCATGTTGATTGGCCTGTCAAGCCCGACGTAAATTCCTTCTGGCAGGCTGGTTTGACAGAGAGTTTTCCTGTGCGATTGTCTGTCGATATTCCCCTGTGTTTCATTCATTTATGCCGATCCAGATTGAGGGACGCGCAGCCAGAGAGAGGAAGCTGGGTTCTTTTGGAGGGGGGTTACGGAGTCAGGAGCGATGGACTCATCCCTTTCCTTTTTAAATAGGCTTTCTGTGGGTAAAGCGATGGCAAACGCACCGCACAGCCAGGTGTCAAGTTACAAGCCCAGCGGTTGCATTGAGCAACTACACGCCTTCTCCAGGGGGTGGCCACATGGATCTTACCCAAAGCCCCACGCACCGGCAAACCATATTTATGAACCAGGGTGACAGACGATGGGCAGCGCTTCACAAACTGAACCCATCAAACAGGGATGCCTACAGCTACTCCAGAGACTCTCCTTTATGTATCCACCTTATTATCCCTCAATGTGTGGAATAATTTGTGACTGCAAATCATCTATAATAGCCTTGAGTCATTCAAGCCACTTCTTTGGAAATTGTGTGAGAAATTACCAGCAAAGAACAACTTCATTACTTTATTACTCGTCTCCCCTTGGGGTACAAAATGGTCAAAGTAAGAGGTTAGAAGAAGATGAGTAACCCACTGCAAAGCCCACTCACAGTTATATTTAAGGTGTTGATATTATTATATTATTAGTCATTATCTTAAAACCGTTTCTCTTATTTCTTCACACACAAATGCAAACATATTGTCATAATGTGGTTTGAACACTGCAAAATCTTGGGTTCAGTTCATACAGATGTATCGTAATATTCTCCTATATGAGACATCAGCACCAACACTATGTCTCTAACGCCATTATGTTAGAGAAATGTTAATGGAAGGGGAGCAGCACCTGGATCAGCTCCCATTACCGTAAGAGGGGTCATGGCCTGGTGCAGGATAAGAACTACCAAAGACCACTGCACAGTCACAAGAGCCAATAATTAACACCTGACATCTGTTTGAGGAGTTTCATGAATTTTGAGTACTTATAGGAGCATTTTTTCTCCACTGTTACTGTTGAATTTCTTAATCAGTCATCTTAAGTCATCTGTCAATGCTGTGAGCACCAGAAAACACATTTCCATTTAAATCCAGCATATTGGAGCAGAGGCAAAAACCTCAGAGACAGAAATCTCAAAAGCTGGGCAAGTAAAAATAAAACTATTACCTTTTAAATTTTATTATTTTTCTACTTTGGGTGAACAGTTCCTTTAATTGACTGGGCAAATGTATGAACAATACTAACTCCCACATCAGCTAAACTAATTGCGTTGGGCATTTCTTTGGAAAACACTTGCTTAAGCCTCAGCCCTAATATAGCCCCTAATAAGGACTATTAATTTTTTAGCAATCTTGCTTTGATTGTAATTAAATAAATTTGAAGTGGGTAAGTGGGTGATTTCTGAGATAGGATGATGTTATCACCTAAACACCACCTTAAACTCACTAAATCTGAATTTATATATATCTAGCCAAACATTATGAATTGGAATTACACCACTCTGCTTGTGCTGCACACAGAAACAACTAGCTGAGGAGACTACAGGAGGAGATTGCTTTGAGCTGACTGGCCAGAGGCCTTGAGCACTGAAAGGTCGCCTTGAATGACACTCTGTTTGGGCGGGGCGACTGCGTGTGTTAGATATAACGATCTCTCCTCATGTCAGCCTAAGGCTGTTGGTCATCCAGCTCCAGGGGTGGGTGCTAATGGACGCAAGTCATTAACATCCTCTTTACAATCCCCTTCACACACTTTGTCCCTTGTGTTTCAGCACTTGGTGCCACCAGACCCTCCCATGTACTTCCAATGAGCCACAGCAACTCTGCCCCCTTTCTTCCAAATTACAAACTCTGCGCTCGCTAGCACGCTCACTGCCACCCCTTAAAGCTGCTTAATTATGGTCATTGGCACCAAGTCTGAAAGCTCCCTTTATCCCCCTAACGCTCCAGAAATAGGCCCTGCTGAAGCACACAGGCAGCCCAGATCAAACGCTCCCCATAGGGAAGGGGTCATTACTGGTACGCAGGGCGGACACAGCCCAATGGGTGCTGGGCCACGCCTTGAGCCCAAATTGCAGCCTGGGCCTAGTGAGGACACAAGACTGTTCTTTGATGCACGGCAAGAGTAACAGCAACACAGGCTGTTTGGGTATCAATGTTTACAGTGAGCTGTGTACTGTACACACACATAAACAACCAATACAGTGTTCTGCAGACTAAAAGCTAAGAAAATTGGACCCTGGGCTTGGTTAGGTGTTCACATGTTTCTCATGGTTTATATTTATCTGGATGTTACTCCTGTTTTACATGAGTAGCATCTTCAGAGTTGTTTCCTTAAATAGTAAAAATGATTGAAATCATGCAAAGATTTGATTGATTTTATTGAACCTATTACAGTGTAATTTTGACAGTTTAAAACTCCTAAGGAAATATGCTAACTAAGTAACGTCAACAGTGGTGTTTTCAGAGCACGTGTGGACATAAAATAACCTCATGTCACCCAACAAATAAATAGGTTGTAGAGACAGTCACCTCTGTGTAGGTGTGTTTTCACGCTGGGCAGTGGTAGAGGTTATGGAGGTGGTGGCGGTGAACCAGACAGTGCTGTCTCTCTCAGCTTCACTGCACACAAGAAGACTGTTCATACAAGGAATGTGTGTGTGTGTATTCCAGTGTGTGTATATGCAGAGTAACTCCATGGTTTGTTTTTTTCCTTTACAGGTGGTTCTGTCCACTTGTTTGTATTCCTGGTTCTGTCTCCTTCCTGTGTATGGATGGTTTGGTGATACACTGGGAGGTGGAAAGTGGTCAAACAAGCTCTTGTCTGCTGTGATTTCTGTCACACTCAGTTCCACGTTGAGGTCTTGCTCTTTCTATTTCCATCTCTCTTTGTCTTTTTTCCTTTTATCTGTTGCACTCTACTCTATGCTGACTCCTCTATCTCCCTGATCTCTGTCTCTCTTTCTCTCTCCCTCCCTGTCATTCCTTCACCACAAGCATTTCCAGTGCTGGCACACCAGAGTAGACAGCCACCCCAAAAGCAGTGCCACAACCATAATGAGCATGTTGAGTTCTCATAATAACACCAGAATAACCTGCTGGGGGAGACAAGCTCTTTTGGGGGCAGGCTCTCAGACCTGGCTACCCTGGATTGAAAGTGTCAACACCACACAGAACTGCACTTGTTGAAGTGTGAAATATGGAGTTGAGTTTCCCAAATGTGTGCTTTCTTTAGATAGATTTCTTCAGTGTTATGCTATTTTCTTACTGTATTTTTGTTTTCAGGTTTGAGATGTTGTTGTAAGGTGCTGAAATAAGGCATCTTTACTGAAATCGTAAAATACACAGTGCCTTACACACCTTGTGTTCAGTTTAGATTGTATATAAGAAGTCGAAGTAGTCATTGTGACGTCACCCATTGGTTTGTGGACTGCCATGTTGAGATTTTGCAACCAGCGGCACCAGACGTGACCATATTTGGACAAGAGGATTGAGCGAACGGCAGTGTCTGAGGCTATCTAGCATGCTTAGCTAGGTACATCTGTAACGGTAACAGTCAATTAAACAGAGCTGACAATTTTGTCTCTAGCCTGATTGACAGGTTGCCATGGTAACACCTTGTCAATCATAGATATTCCCACCCTGAAGCATACACTGCTTTATGGTCTATTTTCGTCTAAATGGGACCATAATTTTCTAAATGAACATCATGTTATGACCTGAAACTAGCGATTGAGACCATGAAGTCATTATGAAAGTGTTTACTTAGGCAATAAATCAGGTCAGAAGAAGGGTCATTTTACCATTATTTCTAATGGAACCCCTGCTGGCCGTTCAATAGAATGTAGGTCTAAGGGACTTTCGCATTGGCTTTGCGACCAGAAGTACAGACCAGAAGCTTCCTGCTTGGGCTGTACAAAAGGGGGAGGGGGAAGGTTATGCATTTTTTCTTTTGGCTGAAGGGAGGGTAGTCTAAATTATTTGGGATGGTCAGGGAGTGATTTTATGTTACAGTGGCAGCTCTTGGTACAAAAATAAAGAGTGGCTGGAATATTTGGTAAACAGGATGCATCATTTTTTAAATGTTTTTTTCAGATATCAAAGGTTAAGTGTGTAAGATTTAGTGGCCACTAGTGGTGAGGTTTCAAATTGCAGGTATTGAGTATCTTTAGGTAGATATATTAAGAAATTATATTTACTTAATTATTCAGTAAAACCAAATGTTGTATTGGCCACTGAAAAATAAAATGAAAAAAGTAAGCCAAGAGTGTGTAACAGTGTTTCTGCACCACAGTCCATTATAAACCACATAGTAGATGAAGTTTATACAAACATTGACAAGGGATACATGTTATTTCTCTCTGTGATTGTGGATACTTGCCAAAATCCTTGCCAGCAATAATATCTGGCCCGCGGCCAGATTATGGTGCTTTAAAAGTGGCAAAAAATAAAAATAGATAAATAAATTGCTGAAATAGATCTCAGTCATTACAGCAACAGTTACTCACATAATCACTTTCTCTGTAGTGGTTTTGACTGCAAAATAAAACTGTGAGAATTTTATTTGCAGCAATGCTTTAATTCGAGTTGAAGTGAGAGCTTTTACTTTTTAAAATTAAAATTAAATTAAATTCTGAACAACATTAAAATAGTCTGTAGCCTGCTTAATACACCTTTGAAATAACCATCAGGAAACATGATTTCCCAGCCTGACACATATAGAAGCATGGTCAAGACCCATCAGTGTCAGTTTTTAATGCACTGGGGATCCCTATAGCGTCATAGTTCAATGCATTGTGGAAAGCCTTGTAGCGTCTATTAGACGGTAAAGGTAAGTATATTTAACACAAAAGACTGAGTAAGGAGGTAACCCTAACCAGTTTTCATGTCCCATGTGAAACAAAAATTTAACAACTGGTAACTGGACTTTACAGAACGTTGCATATTTATTGTTGCTAAGCGTTGCTAACGTGACCACAGAGCTCTAAATGTCTAAAAGTGTTGCTAAAGGGATACACAGTGCGTTAAAAAGCAACGCCAAAGGGCCTTGACCAAGCGTCAATATGAGAATGAATGAGAATGAGAATGTGTTGGATTCCCCTAAATGTCCTCTGCCTGGAGATACTGAGAAAATGAAAAAGCGTCTGTAGGTTGACGGATGCTGATCAAACACCTGAACACACACTGCAGCACCTTTGAGTTATCCTTTTAGGAATACACCCTACACACATGTGGCAGGTAAGGCTAGTCAGCCTGCAGAAGAAATATCTTGCAAGATATAAAAGTGGAGCAGAATGGTCCTGGGCAGTACAGCTTTTGCCTCCTTTCACTCCTGACACATTTTTTGGCAGTCAGAGAGAATATTGACACAGGACCAACTTGGCACCATCAGAAAGGCGCAACACGCAAGGAAGTTAGTCTCCACCTGTGTGAGTATAAGCATAGAAGATGTACAGTACTGTATATACATACTGTAAGCGTGTGCACAGGTGTGCAGGGTCTTAGATGTGTATGTGAGAGAAAAATTGGCTAGATTGGGTGCTGTGAAATTCCACCTTTCAAGATCCTCCCTCCATAAACAGTAGACCCTGACAACATGTACAGGAGGAGAAACTACTAGGAGATATTACTTTAAATTTCAGGCAAGTTTTTACTCGGTTCACTGTATAAAAATCCCACCTCTGTGTGCAATTCATCTTCTGATTAAATCTAACTTCAATTTCCGATTCAGTACTTATCATCTGTCAAACAGAGCCACAATTCATTCTTATTCTGGACACAAGGCTCTGTATTGAATTTGGATTGGGCCACCAGAGACCTGGGAAGCCTACAGTAAGTGGAAACAGCAGGGCCGAGTGAAATCTGCTCTCTCTGGCATAAAATAAGTGTCCAGATTCCAATGATGCCCTCTGTAAAAGGACTTCATTATGCTTTCTGAATATGGACTAGACAAATATTTGGCTTGGTCATTATGATGCTGTACCCACTCCCCTCAAGGAACCAGGCTCACCAGGCTCAGTGTTTATGCATCCCAGAGATGGCTCAGCCTACCCCCATCAGTCACTCTCTGTAATGAGCCAAAATGGAAATTAAGGAAAACAAAATCCTGCAAGAAATACAATACATTTTTTCCACATTACTAGGACATGCCACCAACATTCCCTGGTGGCAGAAATATATTAATGTCACCAGGGAATCATAAAACATTAGGAGTAGAATATCTAGCCGGTGCAGGACATTAAAAGGGCATTTTTAGGAAGAGCACCCCCCACCTTTTGAAATACCCTGTTGCTCCCCTGTCTCCATCATTCTGACATAATTCAGAAGTGGTCTGGAAGTGTCACTCCCTCAGACCTCCAGATCCCTCCACACAAATGGTCTCTCACTCAGAGTTTTAAGCGACAGCTCCACTACTCCTCTCTTCACCCTCACTCCCACCTTCCTCTCCATACGCACGCACCCACGCACACACACAGTAACCATCACAACTACCTAATCTTAATCTAACTCTAACCTGAACCCTATCACCGCCCCCCAACACACGCACATTATCCCAGATACCACTTATGACTACCTAGAACTATATTTTTTCCTAACTGAACTGTTTCCCCTCCACAAGGAGGGAGGTGCTGTATACATTTTTAATGTAGCCTCAATAGGTGGTGCTGTAGATTTTAAAGGGATAGTTCTGGATTTTTATGGCCACTTCATGCAACAATTCACTAGGTGTGTAGAGGTGAGAAAGTAAGCAGATTTTAAAATTCTCTCTCTGCCCTAATTTTTCACTCTTTACACAACTAATTCAGTAATGTTTTGTGTGAACAAATGAGTGCAACTCTATGAAAACCTTCCAGCAGAGACAATGTTCAGCGTCATCTTCATTATTGCATTGCTCTATGATGGCCGGCTTTTTCACTCCCCCTTTGAGTGTGGCCACTCAGAACAACTAAGTGAATATTACATTGATTCACTTCATTGGTGTTTCAGAAAATCCTTAAGCCTGGAACCAAGCCAACCAACTGGTTACAACATTATAACCAGTATTCAAAATCTTCAATTCAGAATATGAATGTCATTTCCACTTTTGGAATTTCACTGTTGAGATCTGTTTTATATTTACCGGACAGATTTGAGAGTGCTGTCAATATTCCTATCATCAAGAAAGGGAATAATAATTTCCCAAAATCAACTATTCCTTTGTTTAACAGTGACCAGCTGAGCGTGATAAATATCTTACTGAATGTCCACTAGAACTGGTGCACAGATTGGAGATTACGTTGGCTGTAAATGCTGCTGCTTGTGTGCATACTACATTGGAATATGCACTTTGTGTGTGTTTGTGTTAAACCATATATAAACCACAAAAACCTTGTGTATATGTGAATTTGTGAATTGATGTTGACTATCCTGTAAAGCAAAACTGTTCTAGGCCACTGACTGTGCCTGGGAATAACTATCAGATGGTTCTGATAGTGGGATATTATCCGACTCACTGTGGCCGCAGTAACTGCAGGAAATTGAGAATTTTCCTATGGACACGAGTCATGGGGCCATATGACTCTGTGTCCTGTGCGCACCAGTGAGATAACTTCCTTTTCTGGACAGTGACACAAGTCATCGCCATTGGTATGGCCAAGATGAATGTTTCTTTTTATTAAAGAGACCGTAACTTGGAGCCTGGAGTCCTTACACAGCAAAATGTGGCTTACTGTACCTCGCTTCGCCTGGAGCAGAGGGCTTTTCATTAACATATCTCATCGGTTTGCTGATAAGAAGACTATATATTTTTTAAAGCTGTTGTCGAGAAAAATAAATTGGCTTTCCTGCAGCAAAACAAGCCCTTAGGTAAACCTTCTTCATTCTCTTCCATTAAATGCATTTATTTCTAAATCCATCAGCTTAGCCTCCATTTATCAAAACCTCTGTAGGAAAAGGGAAAGATTGAGCAGCTTTAGGGTCCATTCATCCAAATTAAAGCCTCGAAGCGGGGAGGTCATGAGGCTTTTACTTGCTGCTTGTTTGGGCAGATGTCCTTGTGCTCAGCTTCGTTGCGTCCAGCAGAGCACGTAGGCCAAGTCCCATGCAGAAGACTGGCAGAGCTCTGACTTTGCTGCCAGTCCTTTACCCCCTCTTTCCTGCTCTTTCATTCCTTATGCTGGTCCTCCTGTACTATTTCTGTGACCCTACCTCTACCTCCTGCATCTCATATGCCATGAGAGGAAGCCAAGTTTGGAGGGGAGAGAGGAAAAGCTTATCCTTTCTTTAAGTCCACCAAAACTCTCTCTGCAAAAGCCCTTAGGGCTATATAATAAACATTTCATTTCCTCTGGCAAGCAATAGGAAGGCTTATATGATGTAAAAGAGCAGAAATAGCGACTGAAAAATGCTTGTCATTCTGTGTTTCTCTGGCCAGGCTCATTCCTCCAGTTAAAGGGCTGGATCACTGTATGAAGAGCCTTTTCATTATGTAAGACATTTAGTTATCTTATTGCAGAAGGATAGAACTGCCTTATTTTAAACAGAGTTGATAAAAAAGAACATATTTTATTCAAAGTGATAGGCCCAAAAGAATCACACAAGGAATTTGTTGGTGACTATTAGTATACGATAATAGGCAGTAAAAGGTTTGTAGCTCTTTATCATCAGACATTCATTATTCCAGTCATATAAATGTGTTTAATTAAATATTCATTGTTTTAATTAGTTCTTAATAACTGTTTTTTTGGTTAAATAAAGGTTAAATAAAGAATTTAATTTTTTTTACAAACCTTTTACTATTAATAAATATTATTACAGAGTTTGGTTGACAGATGGTATTTTTTGGAAACTGTAAGTTTTTGAATCTATACTGTACAGAGCCAAGCCAAGCCACACATCCCATAGTGGTGGGAATAAATAAATCTGTCCCTTTGGAAGGGGACTTTGAAACACTTTGAAGTACTTTGTGAAAGAACCCTTGCTCTGTGCTTCTTCCCATTCGTCTTTCATCATCTTGACACCAAGATCCTCCCTCTATGTAGTTTGAAAAATATTATGGAAGCCACCCCATCCCATAAACATGCCTGTAGTTGAACTTAATGACCCTAAATTGTAACTTTGGAGCATATAAAAAAGAAGGTATTTCCCCCCATGGGAATCAATGCTCTGTGATCAGCCATGATTGTTTTAAAAGCCAGAAAACCTTGGGAAAAAGTATAACAAAGACACCTTGTCAACTATAGTGATTTTTCATGACTGCACAAAGATGGTCATCTGCAGTTCTGTGACAAGCTGTCATTTTCCCAACTTTCAAATGTTCATTTGACAACCTTTGCCTTGTCATTTAGCAATTTCGTGCCCTGTGAAGTGGGCATGGTGTAGGAGTGGGAGTGGGTGATGCACGAGATGCAACAACCTGGGAGTTCCAAGTAAATGTGGTAGCCCAAGGTGAGGTGTCAGTATAGTGAATATTGAGTTTGACACTGGAAACTATAGGAGGACCATGTGCTCAAGTCAACATCATTCAGTCAATACTTTAACAGTGATTTAATGGCGCAGATTTTTGTAGCAGGTCCTTTATAAATGATCTGCCTCCTCTCGGACACAGGGACCCTTCACACTCTTCTCCTCCGAGGGCCAGCCTGACAATTATTCTAACAGATTGTTACATCTCCCTAGCCAAAATAAATAGTAGTTTTGATAATACTTGTGTTACCTGCAGTGTATTTAGTTAGGAAAGACATACATCTTCCATGCTGCTGCTAAACCATCACACAGTGATGTGGGGTGGCTGGAGGATAAGGGGAATATAATGTTTCCATCAAACTATGTGCTTATTTTCTTCTGGACAAATAAGCATCCACTGCTGGTCTCACCCTTTAATTTTTATGGTTTCTAATCTGAGAGCTAAAATATCCAAAATAAATATCCAAATATCTCAACAAATTTATGGATTCCCATGAAGGTTTGTACAAACATTTGTGGTCCCCAGATAATGTATCCTACTGACTTTTGTGATCTTCTGACTTTTCCTGTGCCTGCAGACGTTTAACATTTGTGGTTCAAAGCGAAATATCTTGGCAACTATTGGATGGATGAAATTTGCTTCAGATATTCAAAGTCCCTTGAAGATAAATCCCAACGACTTTGGTTTTCTTCATGTTTTTTTTCTCTACCCGCACCAGCAGGTAAAAGTTACATTTTGCATATTCACAGCTCCCAGATGATGTATCCTCATGGCTGTGGTGAACCCCTGACTTGTCATCTTGTGCTGTCATCAAGTCAAATTTCCAAATACTTTGGCTTATGACCAAATACCTGCAAAACTAATGACATTCCCATCTGCCTCCATTTAGGCTACTCCGTTTAAGATGATGAACCTTGTAAATATAACCTGCTAAACATCAGCATGTTAGTATTGCCACCAGTGTTGGACGGTAACTCGTTACTCAGTAAATATTACAGTTTTAATCAAAGTACTGCTGCGTTACCAGAATGCACCATCCATGCACGTGTGTGCACGACTGCACGGCAGGTTAGGGGCACTTAAACTCGACCTTATGTTGTTCAAGGTTGGCTGCTAGGCAAAAAACTTAAGGGAGAATGGGGAATGAGGGAGATAGTTGTTCTTTCAACAGCTTTATTGCCATTATTGTGAGTTGTCACAGTCAAAGATGTAAAGAACATTGTTGTACGTTGTAAACTAAAAACGTTTACAACCGTTTACAATTCTACATCTAATTTCTTGAAGCATCTGCTAAACCTGCACAGCAATGTGAAACTTGTAGAAAGAAACTCGCTACTGCCAGTGATGCATGCAGTTGTCGGGAGAGAGTGGCGTTAATCAATGTTTTATTCTTTGTAAAAACACAGAATGCTGCTCCTATAAGTGTATATGCTGAAAAATATTAGTTCAAAAGTTGGGAGTGATTTGCTTTATTTTTTTATTTTTTTTATTTTTCAGCCAGTAGCATTAACTCTGTATGTTTTGTAAAGAAACAAACTCCTTGCTGCTTTTATGAATATGCTTCGTTTTTTATTATGTTAAGTATATACCTAGCCCATTCTGAATAGCATCATCTGGTTTGACATGCTGCAATGTTTTCAGTTTGGCTGATTGTTGACTCCTAAGGTTCAGATAAAGTGAATTAATTCCTAAAATGAGCTGGCTGAACAGGTTGTCCCTTTTTAGGAAGGGGAAGAGGTGGGAGGTTAGTTAAAGTAATATTGTAACGTAACAAGTAACGTAAATAGTTCCTTTTAATACCTAGTAATAAGTATTATTACTTATTTAAGGAGTAATACGTAAAAAACGATTATTGCAATTCCTGAGTAACTTGCCCAACACTGATTGTGGCTGTGAGTATGCTTGCATGCTGATCTGAAAGCATAGCATCACAGCCTCATACAGCCGCTAGCAAGGCTGTAAAATCTTGGTCTTATTGTAGTGCTCTTTCTGAGAACCTACAGTACTATCCCCCACAGCACTAAACGGTTTAAGTGTTTTTTTCCCTCATCCCTCTATCCTGAAACCCTTTTGCTTTTGTGCATTTGTTGTAAAATGAGAGAAGAATGTCTATGTTGCTAGTGAAATGCATGGAGGCATGCCACTGTGAGAGCATATAAATGATAATGATACAGTAGAATCCAACCTTTAGGATGTAGAGACCCTGTGAGAACAGAGGGAGAATTGCTGGGTGTGGAGGGTAAGCCCAGCATTATGTACCCACAAAGACATCTGTGAAAAGGCCTGAGGGCTATTGGATTGAAGGATGACAAAATATTTTGATTAAAAGCTCCACAATAGCACTAATTTGTCGAGGATGTTTTGCAACTTTCCTGTCGTTCCAATAGAATCTATTCCAAATATTCCATCATCTCATGCCTGATAACCAAATAGGTAATGTCAGGAGTCAGATCATTTTTGTTCCAGCTGAGATATGAAATGCACAAAGATGGTTTGTATATGCCTGCAGTATTAAATTAAATCTGCATGATTTCCTTCTTGTAAAAACATTATTGAATGGTTTTATGACTCAATAAGTATAAGAATCTGGAAATGATCATTTTTAAAAGCCAGCATTAAAACATATGCAAGCTTGGAGGCGAGTGGTAGCCTACATCATCAAAATATTTAGGAAATACTTACAACACAGTATGAACAACTGCTTCTCTTGGACAGAAAAAATCAGCTTGTTCCATAACATCACTGTTACTGTAACTTCTTTTATTGCACAATTCCACCATATTGCCTCACATTGTCTTCATTGTGAGTTTCTGCTGGTTTCCACTTTCTCATCCAGTCAGCAACACATGGGAATATTTATGCCGACCGTCATTATGGGCACGGTTATTGTGAACTTGACCATTTTGATGTATGGGGATGAACCTTTAAGTATGTGCATTGGTGTGTCCCTATATTTAGGTCCCAACAATCTCACAAGTCCAGCAGTTTTCCTGTATGTTGAGTTGAGGGTAACATACTTTTCTGTTGTGAGGGTGGTGTGGGGACAGAGAGGACCCAAATGCAGCACTCTGAGGGAAGGAGGTTTATTGAGGGAAAAAGGGGTAGAGGGACTGGAGTGGAGGGAGAGGTGGATGTCGGGGAAACACAGACACGGGGAACCAAGGAGACTGGGGGCCAGGGAGCCGGGGAACACTGGGGCCGAGGAAGCGAGGAGCGGTGGGAGAACAGGGAGGACGCCGTGGGGGAAGTCCGAGGAGGAGAGGGCCGGTGGATGAGCCCAGCCGACTGAAAGGAGGACGAGGGTGAGTGTACCTGGGAGGGAAACAGACAGAGAGACAGGGTTAGAGATAACAGAGACAACGCACAGGGAAAATGTGAGAAAAAAACTAGAAACAGAGCCTGAACGTGGAGGTGGCACCGGGTATGGAGCAACAATGATCAAGCAAGAGTGGTGTAGAGAACCGGGGTTGAAATACAGGCAGGGATGAGGTTGACTACTGGCAGGTGTGGCAGGCTGACGAGGTGGCTGATGAGGTGCAGGTGCGGGTCGTTGGCTGGGCTCAGGAGCAGAGGGAGAGAGAGCACACACAGGGGAGAAAACACAGGGAAGCAGGCAGGGAACAGAAAACCAAAAAAAGCAGAATAACTGATGAAAAGGAGAAAAACCAGGACACTCACCGTCAGCCGGGCTGCCACCACAACACTTTTCTATTTTATTTCAGGGATACTTTATGCACTCTGACTTAAGGCATACTGGAATAAGATAAAGGGTGAAATGTTGGAGAAAATGTCACATTTCAGCCTGATAGCCCGATAAAGCAGAGGCAGCAGCCCATTGGTTCATTTTCTAAAATGACCCTAGGCTGGCCCAATCTCACTGGTGTCAGATGTCGTGGCTCAGAGCCAAACATCTGTGGATGAAGAAGGATGTCTTTGTCAATTATCAAGATATACAAGCAAAAATGAAAGAAGTGCTGAAAATGGATAGATATGTTTGCTGCAGCAGTAGCTTCAACATCTACGGCGACAACTCGTCATTGTGCAGTAACACGTGGAAGGATGAGAGGTGGCTGGCCATGGTCGCTGCCAGGCAGAGGAGCAAGAGGAGCAGATATGTGACAGGAAGGAACAGAGTGAGCAGGAGGAGAGTGTAGCTGAATCGGTAAGCAAGGAGTAGCCAAACAGCAACCTCCGGGGGGAATTAAGCTAATGCACAAGTGCAAAAAACTGCAGTTCATCGAATAGCTACTTGAGGCTACTTGAGGCTATGTGATACAAGGAATATGAGAATGTGAAATCCCCCTGATGGTGTCAAAACACAGGTGGTGGTGATCAAAGGATGAAGAAAAATGCTGAGGATCTGGATGTGATGAGGAGGAATTCTGCTGTGCTTGAACTGGACCTAGACCTGATGCGGTGGAGAATGCCCACAGTGAGGCCACAAGTTTGACAGTGACTACATGATAGTCAAAATGCAGCCTCCCTGAGCCGCTGTAGACTCTTGTAATGTACAGATTGCTTTTGTTCATCTCACTTAATAGCGACTGCATGCATATCTTCATGAACGGACAAAAGGGTGTCTTGTTATTTCCCCCACACAATTTAGGCCTAATAATATCCCTTAATTATTCCCAGAGAACCTTAAATTCACAGATTTATTGCAATAAAATGTATTTATGTATTACACTAATAAATATTTTCAATGTATCAAATGACAATGTGAAAGGGGTCGCTATTTGTGATGAACATACAGACCTGATCACCCAGTTTAGCTGACAATGTTTTCTTTACTATTTATGTTCACTCTCAACGGCATCATAAAGTTGCTTTTGTCTGCAGCAGGCAGCTGTTTTCAGCAACAACAACAACAAACCACTGTACAGTACCTGCTCAGCACGCAGCTAACTGTGTCTGTCTCCTAGACACAGTTAGCAATAGTTAGCTACAACTTAGTGAATACAGTACATACAAAAGAGCCTGATATTTCCCCCATGAGTGGGTAGAAACCAAAAACAGGGCTGTAAGGAGAGTCAATATTGGACTTACATTAGCCAGGTGGCCACAAACATGACGAGTGAATGATGTGCTGCTCTGCATCTGCTGGATGTGTAAATAAGCAAATGTATGCTAACAAGTTCGTCATATCAACTTGGTGATGATGTGTCAATGCTGTGTCCACAACGTGTTTCCAACGCCCTCAGGTGGCCAAAAAATCAGTTATTGCAGGTTTAAGTTGTGCTCACAGGTGTCTTACATGGACTCATATTCAAAGTTATCTTTTAAACCTTTTGTATCCAGAGAAAATAAAGTAAAATAAATAACAACTTTTTAAGATTCATCTTGCATCTACATGCCGTAACACATTTGTCAGTTTCTTCCTTGTCAGCTTCTTACACTGGCTCAAGGGAGAGTTGAGTACTTTGCTCAAAAAAATATTAACTGCTGATGATGTACATTTTTCACCCAGATATCACAGTCAGTCAGTCTGGAGATGTTTAACCTCCTGATCTCAGTCAGGCTACTCTAACCTCTGGGATATTTCAAGACATGACATAAGCTCCCACTGTGATCCTTTATGTAGTGATTATACACTATCTACAGTTAAAGAGTCTTTATTGAAATGCAGTGTCCACACTAATGACAGACAGTATGATTCTCTTCCAAATAAACAATCTCTCAGAGCTCATGGCTTGCTTTGTGTTGGACTGGACTCCCACTGTACATGGAGCCGTGTTAATCTGCAGCTCTGGCAAATCTGACTGACTGTAGCTGGAGTGACTTATACTTACATTGAATACAGTCTCTATGTGCCTCTGTTATTTCTGTGGGAGGGAGGGAGCCAAAGAGACGGGCCATTCCAGTGGCATTTCCAGTGGCAGTCAACGAACGTTGGCCCTCTCGCAGAACAGGAGGCTGTGAAACGCTTAGAGCTCCTTGCGTGTTCGAGTAAACACCCTCTTTTGGTCTGAGGCCCCTCCAAGGGTCAATACACTGTTACATCACAAAAGCTGGATTCATGGTTAGTTGCTCCAAGGTCAAGAGGAGGAGAAGAAGAAGGACACAGTGCTACTTCTCATGTGCTTTGTCACTTTTATATGACTATCTTGTGTAGCTATCTCCT
Source organism: Micropterus salmoides (assembly GCF_014851395.1). Taxonomy (NCBI): domain Eukaryota; kingdom Metazoa; phylum Chordata; class Actinopteri; order Centrarchiformes; family Centrarchidae; genus Micropterus; species Micropterus salmoides. The sequence goes on along the minus strand of NW_024043070.1, from coordinate 5,385 downwards.
CACGTCGTCGTCAACCTATGCGCTCACTCGCTTTTATTTACCAAGAAACCAGCAGCATCACAACCAGTGTCAAGTTTAGAAGCCCACGTTTGAATCTTCTCCCAATGTTTAACTCAGGATCACATATCAGACTGCAAATGTTCTTGTACTCCTTGAGAGTAATGGGCCCACAGAGGAACAATGCTACCTCTGGTGGTTGTATGTGCACAATGCATGCTGCAAAATCAGTCAGTCCATTCATTTAATGTTTAGATATTGGAAGAAGCTCTGGATTTGTGCAACTTGGGACAGAAGACAGTTACATTTCTGGAAAGAAAATGATTAGTTTAGTTGAACCAAATTCATATGACATTAAAAGCAGAGAGGAGAAAAAAAGGTAATATTTCCACACCAAGAACCGACTAAACAAATAACATCCTATAATCCCCTTGTACATGGAGAGGGCTTGTTACAGAAAGTCTAATAGTAAAGAGACAGAGAGAAAATTAGTAGCTAGCTACAGCCTACTATATTTTTCTTTGAGCATATACAATAATTAACTTTATATATACGTTCCCAAACCCAATGCTTAGCCATCCCCAGCTGTGTATTTTTGGTGCCAGCAAGCAGGCGGAGGCCACTGTCATTTCCCAACAAGGATTCAATCTTATGCAGCCTTTTCTCATACGAAGCCTCCTGGCTTAAACCGCCACACTTGTCCCAGTAAACCAAACCTTAATGACAGGCTTGTCTAAAGCTGGAGTCTGTAAAAATGCCTCTGGGCACTTCTATTTGTCTATGTCTATTTCCTATATCTGCTGTTCTGACTTTATGTGCGCTTTTCTTTTATATTCCTGGTTTTTGCTTCCGGTTATGGGAGAAAATGTTATTCTAGCCTTAAAAAAACTGGCAACCGAGACATTTGTCCTGCGCTGTTTCTGGTTCCAGCAACTGAAATAGAAGATAAGTGTGCATTTTATAAAATTTGATTTCACTCCTTCCTTCTCTCAGAGGCAGGCAGGATGCAAGCTCAACTAAAATCCCGGTGGGGGCCTGTTTTTTCCTTCTTTTTTTTCAGGGCCTATTTTCAATGGGGCCTTTCTACAAAACTCATTAATATCATAGTACAGTCACACCTACATTCGCTAGCTGAACTTCCTCTAGAAATCCAAACAGGTCAGAAAGAGACAGATGGACTTTTGAGAATTCCTCGTGTTTGCCTCCCACTAGAACAGCAGGCCTGTGTAGGACCAGGGCTCTGCCTTATGAAGGGCACTCACTAAGGCATCACTGAGACTCGTTTCACAGAAAACATCCATCAAAAGCCTTCATTTAACTAGAGATGAAAGATGAGCCTTTTAACTCCTTCCTCTACCCTAAGCCTGGCCCGTTGACTTTTTCATCTGTTTACGTTCCGACACATAAACATCGAAAAGCACCTTCTGTATGCGAGGATCCTTCCTTCACATGATTAGTGATAGTCTGCATGAAGTCCTCATATTTTCAGCATGATGAAAAATATGTCCCCCACACTGGATCAAATACTTGGTCTTGCAAAGGGTACTCCTCACTATGTGAACATGCATGCTTGTATGTGCTCACATATGTGGAAACCTGTAGCATCACTCCTGGTCATATGCTTAGTACTTAAATTCCTGGACAGATATCCTAGACAGTTGATATTTCTGCATGAGCTTGTTTTTGTACAGTATCAAATCAAATCAAGTTTTCATGTCAAACTCTCCTATATGGTATTTATCATAAAAGTGCAATAAGACAAACAAAGAGACAACAACGTACGTGTGTGAATATTTTTTTATTCTTGTTTATTTCAGACCAACTTGTGCTTTTTCACTGTTAGTGTCCTGGTGATGAAGCACTTGTTCTCAACTTCTAATTGGTAATTGGATGACAACCTACACTACCTCTGTTTTCACGTGTGTATGTACGGTCATTTCATGGTTCACCATAATTTTGTTTATGGTAATTTGGGTACACAGGGTGTCCACAAGGTGTCAATCAGCTGTGAATATATGAGGTTAGGTTAATCCAGAGCCTTCAGGGATTTCTCGACAGTCTTGGGCTAGAATTAAATTCCCCGTTCAAAACTCAACAATTTTCACAGCTATTTTCTGGTTAAAAATAAAATAAAACAATAAAAATTATTTGGGAATACTACATTTTGTTTGTTAATCGGTTTGTTTGTTAATTGTTAATTTCAGTGCTGAAACAACTCCATTTTCCAAGTTTTTCTTTGTGTTTTCCTTTTTGAAATGTTGCAGTTAACAAGTTGCCATGTGGAAATATTTTGGCACAGCAAGATAGCCTTTAGGGGAGTAGGATGTTACATAGAGTCTGAGATGGTCAGAAACAATCATCAACAGACATCACAGGGTTGACACATGTGACATGAAATTAAGGCTCTTTTACTGAAGCGAGTACATACAGTATCCAACATATTCATAAAATCTAGAACTTTGTACTTAAAAGGGTGGAGCTCTTCCTGACATTAAAAGACTATATTCAGGCTACCACAGGGTACGAAGGAATGCATGTGGGTGCGTCTGGTGCGTCCACGCTGTATGTATAACATAAACAGCAAACATCCATCAAAGGAAGTGGCACCCCTGAAGCTAAATATCGCACCCTTTGCTACAGAAAACGCTGCTCACACACGCACAGCCAGAACTGGTGTAACTTGACTTGTATATTCAACAAACATTTCTAAAGCTGCATCAATTCTTCTTAATACAGAGAAAGATATAAAGGCTATGAGAAAATACAGGGTGAAACACAAAACACCTTTTCACGCAGCACATTCTTAACTTTTAACACATTCAACTGGTTTATATTGATTTATTGTGAAATGATTGTAATTATACTCACACAACTTGCAGGAGAAACATAGTTAGTAACAGATGATGGCATAGTTAGCAACACTTGACAACAATTCATTCATTTCACATTACACATTTATTTATACAGGTGCTGGTCATATAATTAGAATATCATCAAAAAGTTGATTTATTTCAGTAATTCCATTCAAAAAGTGAAACTTGTATAATGTGTACATTCATTCCACACAGACTGATATATTTCAAGTGTTCATTCCTTTTAATTTTGATGATTATAACTGACAACTAATGAAAACCCCAAAATCAGTATCTCAGAAAATTTGAATATTGTGAAAAGGTTCAATATTGAAGACACCTGGTGCCACACTCTAATCAGCTAATTAACTAAAAACACCTGCAAAGGCCTTTAAATGGTCTCTCAGTCTAGTTCTGTAGGCTACACAATCATGGGGAAGACTGCTGACTTGACAGCTGTCCAGAAGACGACCATTGACACCTTGCACAAGGAGGGCAAGACACAAAGGTCATTGCTAAAGAGGCTGGCTGTTCACAGAGCTCTGTGTCCAAGCACATTATTAGAGAGGTGAAGGAAAGGAAATGATGTGGTAGAAAAAAGTGCACAAGCAATAGGGATAACCGCACCCTGGAGAGGATTGTGAAACAACCCATTCAAAAATGTGGGGGAGATTCACAAAGAGTGGACTGCAGCTGGAGTCAGTGCTTCAAGAATCACCACGCACAGACGTATGCAAGACATGGATTTCAGCTGTCGCATTCCTTGTGTCAAGCCACTCTTGAACAAGACACAGCGTCAGAAGCGTCTCGCCTGGGCTAAAGACAAAAAGGACTGGACTGCTGCTGAGTGGTACAAAGTTATGTTCTCTGATGAAAGTAAACTTTGAATTTCCTTTGGAAATCAAGGTCCCAGAGTCTGGAGGAAGAGAGGAGAGGCACAGAATCCACGTTGCTTGAAGACCAGTGTAAAGTTTCCACAGTCAGTGATGGTTTGGGGTGCCATGTCATCTGCTGGTGTTGGTCCACTGTGTTTTCTGAGGTCCAAAGTCAACGCAGCCATCTACCAGGAAGTTTTATAGCACTTCATGCTTCCTGCTGCTGACCAACTTTATGGAGATGCAGATTTCATTTTCCAACGGGACTTGGCACCTACACACAGTGCCAAAGCTACCAGTACCTGGTTTAAGGACCATGGTTCATGGTACCTGTTCTTACTTGGCCAGCAAACTCGCCTGACCTTAACTCTATAGAAAATCGATGGGGTATTGTGAAGAGGAAGATGCAATACGCCAGACCCAACAATGCAGAAGAGCTGAAGGCCACTATCAGAGCAACCTGGGCTCTCATAACACCTGAGCAGTGCCACAGACTGATCGACTCCATGCCACGCCACATTGCTGCAGTAATTCAGGCAAAAGGAGCCCCAACTAAGTATTGAGTGCTGTACATGCTCATACTTTTCATGTTCATACTTTTCAGTTGGCCAACATTTCTAAAAATACTTTTTTTGGATTGGTCTTAAGTAATATTCTAATTTTCGGGGAGATACTGAATTTGGGATTTTCATTAGTTGTCAGTTTTAATCATCACAATTAAATGAAATAAACATTTGAAATATATCAGTCTGTGTGTAATGAATGAATATAATATCCAAGTTTCACTTTTTGAATAGAATTACTGAAATAAATGAACTTTTTGATGATATTCTAATTATATGACCAGCACCTGTATATGAAGAGTGATGCCTTGGTAGTACCTGATACATTGGTAGATATGTCAATAGCAAAAGAAATAAAACCTCTTCTATTTGTTGAGAGTTGTTGGCTACTGCATTATCAAAAATACTTTTTGGTTAACAGGACTAAGATTCGACAGCCATGCAGCTCTGTAAGTCTGTATTCACAACAGTGCTTTGAGCTAAATGCTAACATCAGCTTGCTATAATTCCTGCAATGACAGTGTTAACATGCTGATATTTATTAGGTGCAATCTTAATAACATTAGCAAATTAGCACTAAACACAAAGTATAGTTAAGGCTGAATGGAATGTCATTGGTTTTTCAGGTATTTGGTCACAAACCAAAGCCTAAGGCACACTGTGCAATACCCATGCTATCTGATCAGCACCTTGATACGCCACACCTGTGAGGTGGATGGATTATCTCGGCAAAGGAATAGTGCTTATTAACACAGAATTTGACAGATTTGTGAACAATATTTGAGCGAAAGAGGTCTTTTGTGTACATAGAGAAAGTCTTAGATATTTTCTTTTTTTCTGTTTTTTTTTTTTAAACCTGTCCTGCCCAGCAGCCTGGTATAGAGTATAATGACCTGGATACCATATTGTGCCAGACAGATTTTACTTTAACAAGAGAGTATTAATATACTCCTTTGTCTGTTTTATTATTTATTTAATTATGTATTGATTTGTCACCGGGCCAGACAGGGGGGCAGACACGGGGATGGGGGGGCACAAACAGACAGCACAGAGAAAGGACAACACCTGTAAGAGAAGGGGGATGGAGGGTGGGGACAA
>NW_024043069.1:0-20623 GCF_014851395.1 Micropterus salmoides | reverse complement strand
CTTAATGTAAGGTCCACTTCCTAGATTTTTCCAGAGTTTTTAAACACTAGGATAATGGTCAGCAAGTACAGCTGTTGTCCAACCATAGCTTAGCAACCATAACTCCACAGCAGAATGGTCAAGCTTTACATTTCTTGGTGTTTATCTGCTGTAATGTAAGCTGCAAATGTTAGCATGTCCAGCTAACTAGCTTACTACCTGTTGCAGTAACCTTACCTTAGTATTACTTCGAACGCCAAGCAGCATATCATTGGCTTACTTTTATTTGAAGGGTTACAGGGTTAGGCAGAGCTGCTAACTCTTACACATTGCAACTCATGCAAGTAGCCATGTTTTCATCTACTTGTCAAGCAAATTTAAAACTGACTTTTGAAATGTCTCAATAGAAGAGAAAAAAAAAAGTGAAATAGGTGTGTTTCTATCTGCTGGTTTAGAGCGAATAAACAAGGTTTTGGCAAGCGTAGTTACGTCAGTGGTTGACGTTACACATGGCTGTAATAAACAAGATGCAGAAGTTGCAAAACAGAATCAGTCTCATGGACTTGAGAACCATGGATCTGAGATAAATGGAGAGAGGTCCTCAGGAATATGTTTCAAGCAAGCAAGTTGCTCATAGCCATCTCTCTGCGCATTTTAAGAATATTCGGGAAAGACGCCAACAGCAGAAACAGTGGATCAGTCGTGAGTTACATGGTCAAAACTTATTCGGCAAAAGTGGTTCCATCTACCATTTAGCTCATTAAGTCTTTTTCAAAAAAGGCAAAAACCACCTCAAGCATAGATAGGGTAAAAACTTTTTTGCGAAATTAAGGAAGTTCAAATCTTACCATATCCATCAACCTTTTCTAATGCAATACTTCAAAATGGGTATGAAAAAACGATGGAAACATGGCTAGTTACACTTTTCACATTCTTTCATGCCACACACCAATTTTCTCTCTGCCCAGCTGATGTGACAACAGCACACACCTTGATAGTAATAAAGTGGACCCACTCTCAAGGAAAGGGAAATAATTAGTGAAGAAAGCCGAAGCGTTACATCTGGACTACCCTGCTTAGCCTGCTACCACTGCATAAGAAAGAAAATGGATGGATACTGGATAGGTCCTGATTTTATGTTTTAACAGTAGTCTGTTACTTACATTGACATGTGTAAGCCACCTCCAGGTACTTATAAGTGCCGACACAGGGGTCTCCAAACACTAAGTTGCTCGCTCTGATAGCACAGCTGTTTTCCCCGTTACAGCTGTGGATGCAGAGTGATGTGAGTGAATACAGGTTTGAATGTGCACAGAAAAAGAGGAAATATGGGTGTCATGTGAGGAAGATTAACATTTATATATTTCCCTATTGTTGTGCAAAAAGAGTGGGTAGCTGTACCGTTCAGCAACTCTGCTTGTAGGGCGCGAGCACTCGACATTTTGGATCTGAGAGGCAGGTCGCTGGTAAGAGCATGTGGTGGGGTCACGGCGTCCGTAATCAGCACCATAGACTAATATAACCTGCCCTTCATCTGACAAAAAAGGGAGGGAAAGTATTCAGATGGTGTTGAAATGCAAAGACAATAACTATGACATTAAAGCAGGAGTCGGTAACAACTGAATCTAATTTAAAATAATGCAAAGCTTCTTTCTCCACTGCTCATATCACTTCACCAAGCCCCTCCCACTAAACCCATAAGAAGGAGCTGGTTGCCCTGCAAAACCTCATCCCACATGGGGCTCGTCAAAATCCCAGTCGCTTCGACTCATCTTCTCACAGACAAAACTCCAAGACTTTGCAGCCCAGGGCAGAGCGGTCAGGTAAAGGAAACCTGGGGAGTCAGTTTGAATGGGCCTGATGCAGCTGATAACATTAATATCTAGAAAGCATTGTTATCTATAATTTATAGGGGCTTTGCTTAAGTTTGTAATAGAGTATATGCCTCAGCCAGTACTAGCACAAACCCAGTCCAGACGTCAACCAGTACGAGCACAGCTAGAGATGTACAGGCATCATCAAATACAAGCATCTCAGAGGACAGAGTTAGAGCAAAGAGGTCCATTCAAACTAGCAATAAATTGGGAAGAGGTTTCCACTCAGGGTTATTACAGACTGGAGGGAGAATTGTATTGAGAGCACTGCGGTGTCAGGTGTGATTATGCAGCAATGGTAAATTCTTTACATGACTCACGAGTCAGGTAGGCTCCCATAGCTGAATTTTGTTTAGGGACGCAGGGAGGTCAAGACCAGCTCTGGGGTTGATGTTGTGAAATGGCACAATTTGGTTAGATTTAGGTACCAGAAATACTTGGAAGTTTAAAAACATCATGGTCACTTAAAGATTCAGTGTGTAATATTTCTGAGGATCTATCGACAGAAATGCAATATAGTTTTTATTACCTTAGAATGAGACATTTATATCTACATAACCGCGGGGCCCGCCTTCCATGGACGTCGCAATGTTGCCTCATGTTTCTAAAGTAGCTGAAAACGAACAAACAGTGCTACAGAGCACATTTCGTCACTAAGTTCTTGTTCTACTTCTGGTAGAATTCAGGCAGTGCAGACACTCATCACTATGTTGAATATGTACGTTAGAAGAAGAAGTAATAATAATATACTGCAGGGATCTGCAAATAAGTTTTTCATCAGAGCAATATTTTTATTGCATTAACATGTTGTTCAGTTAGCTCAGTTGGTAAGGCGCAGGACTCACCTTGAGACAACTTTTTTTCCCCTCTCTCTTCAGCAAATGGATTCTGCAGCGAATGTTTCTCACATCACGGCATGTGCTGCACTGTTTTTGTTTCAGTGTTTGATCCACATCCATCAACCTACAGATGCTTTTGCAATTTCCTTTATCTCCAGGCAGAGGACATTTAGGGGAATCATGTTTTCTGACGGCTCTTTCGGTGTGTCAAGCAGCTACAGACTCTTTTAATGTCGTTCAGAATTTTTCAAAGAAAAAGCTCAGTTCAACTCCAAATACTGCATTACAGTAACCAAGCTTCTCACACTTTTATTTTGTAGACAAAACCACCAAAGAGGAAGTGATAATGTGAGTAACTGTTGCTGCCATGACTATCAAAGCACCACTATCAAAGTATTTATTTATTGATATTTTTTGCCGCTATCAAAGCACTGTAATCTGGCAGCGGGCCAAATGTTATTGTTGGCGGGCCGTTTTGGAGAGGGTCTGTCAGTGGCCTAGTCACAGTAACACATGGTTTTACTGAATAATTAAGTAAATATAATTTCTTAATAAATATACATAAATAAACCTAAGTTCTTGACTGGCTACTCTCTGCTGTCTCAGAAGAGACACCTTTTGTGCTGTTGTCCTGGAGGATAAAATAAATTAGCCTGCTGCATCACTTATTTGCACCCCCCCCCCCCCCCCCCCCCGCCCGTATATTAGTACTTTTCTTCTTTGAATGTACGGGCATATTCAGCGTAGTGATGAGTGTCCCATGCCGAAATTGTACTAGCAAGAAAAGAACATGTAAGAGGGACCCGCAGTGTATGCAGATAGAAATTGCTCTTTTTAAGGTAATAAAAACATAACTGTTCATTATGTAAGGTCTTTATCCACCACTGAAAACATAGTTATCTTTATTACATTTATGTCAATAGATCCTGCGAGAAATATTACACACTGGACCTTTAACTTGTTGTTATGACATGCTAATGACTTTCACCAAAAACATTTTTTTTAATTGGGATTTTTAGCTACTGCCTTTCTGTTTTCCGAGCATGGTAATGTAGATAAATGTGTGCATGCTTCAGTGAAAGACATGGCAGTGCCAATAATACACCGTTGGCTTTCAAAAAATTGTATTGCCGTCTAGCAACACCCCTGGATGGGCAGTTCTTCTTTCGCAGACGTAGTGTTTGCAAACGTCTATAGCCGCTTTGAAAATATTGAGCTTGACTGAGCATGTGTGAAGAGGGGAACTGCGCAGCGTGTGCATGAGCAGTCATTGACACTGTGTTAAAGACTCCTGGCTCTAATTTGTTGTTTTGACTCTGCAGATTCTTGCAAATGGCATTAGGAGGCAGAGGAACCAGATTTCATTTACAGATTACTTGTCTCATGTACTCCTATCATGATATAGTGACATTTTCATTAAGTAGTATGCCAAAAAGTTAATTTGATAAAACCTTCTGAACCTTTAATCCACCATAAATACAAAGGAGAAAGTGTGATCTTACCACACTGCAGGTTTGCAAAAGACTCTTCACATGCTACGCTGTAGACTGTCAAAGTAAAGATAAATCACATTAGACATATAACATTGTTTCACTTTTAGTTATGTTCACATTTGTCACTCACTTGCTGGTAAGCAGGTGTAGGTGGTCTCCAGGTATTTGTAGATACCGACGCAGGGATCAGAAACACGGAAGGTGTTTGTGTTTAATTCACACACCCTCTTTCCATCACATCTGTAGGAACAAGACATAGAGCTTCCATGTTTAGTGAATCAACATATCCCTTAAAGGTACTATTAGAAGCATTTTACACATATTAAATTGCTTTGTATTGCCAATGTGCTAATTGATTGTAACATAACTTCAAAAATGAGACCATGACACCTACAGTAGCTTGGTAAATAGCGACATGGTACTGTATTTGATTTGATTTTTGTTTAGATCATAAATAAGACAAGAATTAGGTTGGAAATGACTGATTTTTGTTAAACTGGATCATATTTTATGGAGAAAATATTTCCTGCATCTTTGATGACCGCCGGCTGGGAGATCTGGGGACAGGGGGAGTAGTGATGTATGCACATCTGGCACAGCTGGGAGGAGGAGTTTGGAGAAGTGCTGGGATGGGCACCAGAACTGGACGAGTGGAAAACGGAACACAGCTCAGCAGCCTCCAAGTGAACATGGCCGGACCAGGACAAAACACACCCTCAGAGACTGATGAAGGCCAGTTTGATGACAGGGAATACAGGGAATAAAGAAAATACAGTACTGAGGATACTGAGGTTTTCACAGAGGCTGTGTTCGGTCCTGGTCCAGCCATGTTCACCATTTTGGACGATGCCGAAGATGCTTGTGCCTACGGAGCGTGAGTGTGGCTGTAGAATCTGTACAGCATAGGACACCCTCTATCCTTAGATCCTCTGATACTCTAAGTGAATGAAATAAACTTATTGTGGTGGGAACGGGGGCCAAATAGAGGCCAAAATCTAGAAGATGTTAAAGGTTTCATGGCATGAATGAAAATGTTGACCTGCTAGTGACGCAAGATTCTAATCTTGAACATTATTGAGTGTATACCTTCTCCTGATGACGTCCACAGTGCCCCGCAGAGAGCACCGTGTATTGGCAAGCTGTTGTAGAGGTCGGCCCTCACTGCAGGTTGTACTGTCTGCACGTCCATACAGAGATGTCTGCACACGGATCGCTCCATTTTCTGTTACACAACACAGAGGGAAACAAGGAGAGGGGGGGGGATTGTGTGAGCAAAAATGTAATGGAGGAAAATTTACGGACCTCTTCCAGCGTGATTCGCCTCAACTCTACTCGCCTTTTTGGGTTTTCACTGGGGAAAAGTTGTACCTGGTAACAGCTACCTGGAAATAGTTTTTTCGTATAATCTCTTGGAGTTGAGGAGCTCAACAAGTGCCGATGGGGGGAAGCTAATGAGCCAGCCTTGTCCTACAGTCACACAGACCACTGCAGCCAATGCAGCAGACTACTCCAGCAACAGTGGCAGAGAAAAACACAGCTATAAGATTTTCGTACCGCTGTTCTATCTTTGCATGTTTTAACTTAAATCAAGAGGAATCTGGTGTGTGGATCCAGGGTGTGTCGCGTTGAACATTACGTCTCTGCAGTTTCATGCGGCGTCTCATGACAAGTAGCTGAATTGTAGGGGTACTTACTGCAATGGAAAAACGGAGGACGGTGGGCCAAAAGCGAGTTGAGGTGAGGCCAGTTGAGCTGTTACCAGCAATGGAAAAGCACCGTTACAGGATGAGGAGACATTTTTAATTTGTCTCTAGTGTTAACAAATCCCACAGAAAAGCCTGACACTGACAATATGTTAGTCTCTCAATATTTTCCAACTTCCAAAGCTTCTCTGTAGCTCTCAGATCTGTTCCTACTGAACATGTAAATCTTTAAAAATACAAGTACTTTCATAAAAAAAAAGACTGAAACAACTGGGCACTGTAGTTTTTAACAGACTACTAAATTATTTTATTGTTGCCTAAAAAAAACCCAACATGTGTACTTGTCGTTGTTTGAGTTCAGTCATACCACAGCTCAGGCGTTGGACGTTGAAGGCGTCATCGCAGGTGATCACCTCTCTGTGGACGAGGGAGTAGTCTGTTGGGCTCTTGAAAAGTCTGGAATTAAATGTTTGTTTTATAGTTAGAGCATATTTGAATAAATACATAGTTGTTGTGGAATAACAACCAAAAAGACCAAGTTATGGTTCTTATAAACATCTGGACATCTCTTTTTTTTTTCTTTCTTTCTTTCTTTCTTGATCTCTCTCGATTGGCTGAGTAGCATTCACATGAGATGATGGAACATGTGCAAGTGGTCTGTGAGTTTCCAGGGCCGCTAAACCAGTACAGTAAATGCTAGAAAAGGGTTAAAATAGAAACGCTCTGTCACAAGGTTGTGGTTCTCGTTAATAAATCGGCTATAGGTTCAGGTCTGGAGAGGATGGCGGCTGGGCCCAGGTCAATTAGTGACCTTGGCAATAACCTGCTGGCAATTCCCTCAGGCAAAGTCTGCACCAATGCGGAATTACGAAAGGTGTCTAATAAAGGGCTCAAAAAGTCTGCGAGAGAGCCCTCTCCCACATGCAAATTAAAGGTCAATTAAGTTGATCTCACTGTGAAAAATGCGTGCAGATTTCTTTATTATTTTTGTTATTTATTGAATCCATTGATCGCAATAATTCCATTGAAATTTATTAATTTGAACGTTTTAATGCTGATGTGACTGGTCATAAAAAGCCAAAATTCAAACATCCATTTACCTGCTCTCAAAAGCAAACACGTCGCTGCCAGCACTGAAAAAGAAAAACATTTTTAAAGTTTATTAGTCTTGTAACTTAAGGTGTTATCAGTAACTCCCAGAACACTGTTGTAACACTGTTAAATAGCTGCAATCTTTCACAGGTCAATATTTTGTTTTATAATTAACAGTACAACAGTAATTTGAACTTAAAGCTTTGAATTAATACTTGTCTGCAGTAACATATGTAGACCATTCACTTTCTAAGTCACTCTTTATAAAGGGTTTGAGGGGTGTAACTAAGGGCTTATAACTTGATGATATAGTAACGACACTTTATGAATGACTTATTAATAACCTGAATGTCAATGACTCAACAGCCAGAGTTACCCCCCAAAACCTGGCAACCCAAAATGTCTCATAAATTTTTATATCTCTAAGCATCAGTAAATGCTTTATTAACCATTAATAAAGCATTTCCTTATGACTTATAAAGGCCAACTTATTTAAAAGTGATAAGTTCTAAACATTTAATGGTGCTTAAGTTCATTCAAAATGTTATTCAGGATGTAAATTTTAAGTCTGTTCTATAAAGTAGAATTAAAAGTTAGGAAAAGTATAAAAAAACTTAAAATGCAGAAATTAGTTTGAGCGGATGCTGGTAATTTTACCCTTTTCATCATTTTTTATTATCTTTAATTCTAATATTAAAGCCTGACAATATTTAGCATGCTTTCCCCATTCACTCAATTTATATATAGTTTTCATCAATAATTCAATAGTCAAATAATGGTACAATAATTTGACTCCGTCCCAGGCCACCCTGTTCACGCAAACCACCATATTGCTAATTTTGTGGACTAACTCTATTTGCTGATGTAACAGGTACCAAACTAGGTATAGTCTTTGACACTATGTTCATCTACTGACTTTTGGGACTGATAATTAAAATAGCCTATGTGAAAACAGAGATTTCAAGGTATTGTAAAGCTGTGGGTGCACCCTCAAAAACTCCAGAGTAATAGCCTAGGCTAGCTACACTCACCACAGCACATACAAATGTACAAAACTCGACACAAAAAATAAGCCTAGGCTACACTTTTAAAGAACAGAGTAAGATATAAAGAGTTTGCTCAAATGTTGAAAGTTTATCTTTATATACAAGCATCAATCATACCATGTTCACTGAACTTGAACATAACCCTTAAACAATGACAGTAAGTCAATGCATTTAAGACTTTTACATTAAAGGTCTAGGCTGCTTGTTTGCCTGTTTGTTCACATGAGGGGTGCAGTGAGACCCCACGGATCCAAAAGAGCTCTTAACACACAGAGATAACGCTAGATTGAAATCTCTCAAGTCTCCCGATGGCCAGTCCTCTAGTGGCTCGGAATATTTTTGGTACCTATCTAGCAAGCATCAGTGATATCGGTGAGAGCCCAAAGGATACTAAAAGACAGAACCCAGCCTGCCACAGCCTGTTCCCCCTGCTGCCATTTGGCACAAGATACAGAAGTATCTGCTCTCCACCAGACTACAGAGCAGCTTCTTCCCCCAGGCTGCCAGAGTTCTAAATTAATCGTAGCAATGCAGCATGCAAAATAGTTATTTTTTGTGACTTGTTATTTATCCACTGTGTGTGTATATGTGTCATATATATATATATATAAACAAATCTTTTGCGAGTAGAATAAATGGAAATACAACTTAATGTCGTTATACAACTCTGTGTTGTAAAATGATAAATAAATCTACCTACTACCTTGTAGTTTGTTGTGTACTTACACAGTGTGGTGCTGAGTCTGGAGTGGAGCATGGTGTCCGAAGATCTGGTTTGAGATGAAGAGCTGAAGTGCTGGTGGTGAAACTCCTGGTTTTTATTGTGTGAGGGGGTGAGAACTTTCCCAGGTTATACAAACAAGTCACCAATGGAAAAGCCTGAATGAGTTCCTTGTTAGCTACAACAGATGGAAGGTTACAGATTACAATGAAGTGAAACTTGAATCATCTTGGAACAAAAGTCTTCTTTCTATAGTATTTGTTATCATTTAGAAAACAAGGTCCCTGTGAACAAGCAGCAAATAACTGCGATATCATGGCTCAATTTTCTGTTTGCTTCCATTATGTGAAGCCTCTACTGTTACAATTGATATAGGAATAGGAAATAGGAAAAGTCAAGGGATCACCAAAGTGGCTTAGATTCATCCTCTAAGGAGCATAACTGTGTGTATATTGTTGTTGAGATATGTTTTATACGTAAGCGTAATGTTTTCACTTGAGAACATTTTTAAAATTTTTCCAGTTTTAATTTGGACACCGAGAGATGCTCATGTCTACGGTAATGAAATCACATAGCACTGTTGGAGGTTCAGGCTGATTAGCAGCAGCAAGACTCCAGACTCCATGCATGTAAGAGCTTCTCACAGGATTTTGAGCTATCTTGTTAATTGAGATATTAATTTTCCCCCGACAAAAACCTTTGTCTGAATTCTTGTTAATTCAGAAAAACAGGGCAAACACCTCTAATCGACTGGAAGTTGACGTATAGGCTAAAAGAGGCAGAATCAAACAGCTCTCTATCCACAACAAACCTACTGAAATACACAGTGGACACACCAACTTACTAAGTGAGGATAGTGCTAATCTTACTAGTATTTTCCATAAATGTACTCTTTAACATCAGGCATGACAAAGGCTCAGAAAAGCTGAAGACCCCATCAGTTCTTTCAGGTATATTACAAAAATGCGTTCTCTCTTGCTGGGAGTTAAAAACAAACATTGGATTTATAAATTTGAAATCTTTTTGCAAGAAATGTATCACCCACCTACGTGTATCCGGAAGAGAAATTCAACCCATTCAGTCTTCATTACAATGAACTTTCTGGAACTACACCTGTGTGGACAAAAGAAAAACATTTGCAATTTGACATGCTTCTTCCTTGTAACTCTATATTGTACAAGATACCTCGCTTATCATTTTACAACACAGTGGTGTATAACGAGATTAAGTTGTAATTTCCTTAAGGGTGCCAGTTATACAATGACAGGCAACGGTCAACGGTCAAGTTGACAGTCAACTTTCTTTTGCAGGTAGGTCATAAAGGAAGCGTGTGCTTCAGTGAACTAAAATGTTGCAAAGCTTACAATATCCTTGCTTGTTTAATTAATGTCTGCAGTCTGTAGATTATGATAAACCATATTTATTACACCAGTTAATGAGTGACACTTACCACACAAGTGTTGTAGTCAGGGGTCACCAAGTATTCTAGAGCAAAACTTCCAGCAAGTCAGACACACAACAGCAGACCTTCATTTATGCTCAAACACAAACCCGCACAATGCTAGATTTGAAAAGTGCATTGAGATGACTTTTGTTATGAATTGGCGCTTTATAAATAAAGCTGAAACTGAATACTTTTGAAATCACAAAATATTTGTGTTTTTGATTTTTACATTTACCTAACCAGATAAAACTCCTGAATTCCAGAGTGACAACAAATGGCATGCTTATTGTAAAAACACTCACAAAAGACTTAAAATGAAATAATAAACTCTACATTGATGTCAAAATATATCTCTACAATAACTAATCCTCAATTTCACTGCTCATGTCTAAGCACCACTGTTAGCAAACAACTAGATAATATATGACATTTTATAGTGGTAATGAAATGACAAGGTTATCAGCTAACTAACATCAGATGGCACATTTCTTTGACTGTTTGAGCACCAAGCATCACCATGTAAACAGTCCGCCTCCTCTCATCTCGCCGGAGCCTTGCGCTCTGACAGAAAACAGTGCGCCCACTTAGTGCTCTGGAACATTGATGAGGCAGGTCTGTGTAAAAATGTGGGCTCAACAGTCTACTAATTCCCGGTGTTTGGCAGCATGAGCCCCATTTCCTCCAAACCGGACATTTACTAGGAGCAGCCTTAAGTCCAAGCTGGGCCAGCATGGCTCTATCCCGGCTCTCTTTCCTCTCCTCTGGAGTGATCACAGCAGATAAAGTATATCCATATTGAGCAGTAATCAGCATAGAAAATGCCCGGTTCAAAATAACATTCAATAAGCTGATCCATACTGGGGCGTTGAGAGCAGACAAGGCTATGGCTCAGAAGGAACGGAAGAAGAGAAGTATTGCGAGCTAACGCAAAAGCATTCCAAAGGAACGCAAAGTGGTCCTCAAAAATATTCCTCTCCTGATCCTTAGGAGCCACTGTAAGGTAAGGAGTCGCACAGTTTGGGGAAATTAGCTCCTCTGATGTCTGGAGATACGACAGACGGCTGAAGAGTGTACAGGTTGTGACTGAGGTGGGTTCTATCGTTTATAATCGTATACGAAGGCACCGATCCAATATCACTGATGCTCGGAGATGGGTTCCAATGATCCTAAGAAACCAGTTTAATGTGCAAACCACCGGCCCACATCATCTGTGAAGCAGCCAAATCAGAAATATCTCTTAAAATAATTTTCAACACAAGACACCCTCTATCCTTTAACCCTCTGAAATTCTAAGTAACTATATAAAACATATTATATATTATGTTGAATACAATATCTGAGTACACCCCTCACATTTTTGTAACTATATAATTATATCTTTATATGTGACACAACACTGAAGAAATGAAACTTTGCTATTTAGTTTATTTGCACTTTTAAAACACAGGAGATTCAAAGCGCCTTACATCAGGCAAAAATGCATTTAACACAAAAATTTCTAAAGCTGAATCAATAGTTTAATAAAACTTAATGATATAATAACAAAATTAACCAAGTTGTCATTCAGTTAATAGAAGTGCAGTAGAAAGTGCAGTAGAAACATTCAAAAGGTACAGTGGTATCTATATAGATTTCCTTTTAAATCAGAATTGATCGATTTCATTGGCTTCTTGATTACGTCCAATACTTCTCTTGTCATCGTATCACTGTCTTATTTCAGTAAGAACGTTATTCATTCAAAAGAATATGTTATATGGTTTGCGCAGGATCTGCAAAAGAACAGATAACAAGTTCATGTTAGATGATCAGAATCAGTATCAGAATCAGCTTTATTTGCCAGGTATGTGTACACATACAAGGAATGTGACTCAGGATTGTACATTGCTCATGATGTGCTTTCTCATACAATAAAGGAAATAAATACAGTAAAGGAAATTGTAATACAATAAAGGAAATGATTTAAGTGACTGATCAGTTATATATTATTATTATATATTAACATATTTTATTACTTAAATTTTTACTTTACTTAAATATTACTTTTGAATTATTAAATAATTGTTATTAATTAATTATAAATACAAATGTAGCCTGTAAATAAGAGAATGCTTTTGAATTCACAGCCTAAAAGTTTGGATTGGCTGTTTTGTTATTGCAGCACTGTTTTTTTTTTTGTTGTTTTTTTACAGTACACACTACCTCTACAACAACATTGTGCTGCGGTGAAAGTACTTTTATTCAAGTACTGTACTTAATAAACTGTGTTTCTCCAAATGTGTTGATTTTGAATGTTTACTTTTGTGTACATTCTGCTAATAATACTTTCTTACTTTACTTAAGTAAGGCTTAGAATGCAGGACTTTTAGTTCTGTGGAGTATTTCAACAGTACTTTTACATAAGTAAAGGGTCTGAATACGTCTTCAACCACTGCATCAGGACCACAGATCAGCTTCAGTAGAGTGAAACAGCTACTTACATTGACATGTGTAAGCCACCTCCAGGTACTTATAAGTGCCGACACAGGGGTCTCCAAACACTGAGTTGCTCGCTCTGATAGTACAGCTGCTTTTCCCGTTACAGCTGTGGATGCAGAGTGATGTGAGTGAATACAGGTTTAAATGTGCACAGAAGACTGGGAAAAATGGATGTTATTTGAGAAAAGATTAACATGTATGTGCCCTTGATTGTAACCCACCTTGGAAAACTATGACCTGGATGACTGAGAGTCTTCACAGACAACATGAACGATAATAATCTCTACTGTTAAAAGACAAACAGTGGGCAGCTGTACCTTTCAGCAACTTTGCTTGTGGGGTTTGAGCAGTCGACATTTTGGACCTGAGAGGCAGGTCGTTGGTAAGAGCATGTGGTGGGGTCACGCCGTCCATAATCAGCACCATAGACTAATATAATCTGCTGTCCATCTGAAAAAAGAGGAGGGGAAATATTCAGATGAATGTTGAAATGCAAAGAAAATGTAACTTTATCACATTAACCCACCAAAAATAAAACAAAACTAAGGAGAAAATGTGATCTTACAACAGTGCAGGTTTGCCGAAGAGTGCTCACACACTACGCTGTAGACTGTCAAAGTAAAGACAACATCAGACATGTTACATTCATCAAACGTATTGTAGCTTTGTTTCAATGTTAGTTACGTGCACAAATTTAACTGACTTGCTGGGAGGCAGGTGTACTTGGTCTCCAGATATTTGTAGATGCCATCACAAGGATCAGAAGTACGGACAACATTTGTGTTTATTTCACACACCCTTTTGCCATCACATCTAAAGGGAAAAGATATTTTGCTAATAGTCAAAAGTGATAATGGCTAATGGGATCACCAAAGTCCCTAGGATTCATCCTTGGAGGACTATGAATGTGAGGTTAATAGTTGTATAGATGAAAGCCCATCGTTAATAATATTTTCTCTGGAACATAAAAAACACTACAATACCCTCCCCCTTACATTTACAAAAACAATTTATTTATGGAAAACAAAAAAAACTGACTATTTCATCTACTTTTAAACAAAGAGCTCCTAAATAAACTTTTATCGCCAAATGCAATCCGTTTTCACTCCCATGTCGTCATATACAGTTGTGCTCAAAAGTTTGCACACCCTTGGAATTGGTAATAAATGTACCATGTGTAAAGAAAACATGAGTGAGCAGGCAAAATACATGTCTTTTATTTCTTATGGGATTCACATTGAACTGTAGGTCATAGCAGAATGACACCATAAAACAAAACAGTCTGGTTAACCTTAGTTCTTAATACTGTGTATTGCCACCTTTAGCATTAATGACTGCGTGCAGTCTTTGTAATAGATGTCAATGAGGCCCCGAATTCTTGCAGGTGGCATTCATCTTGGCAAAATGCCTCCAGTTCATGCAAAGTCTTTGGTCGTCTTGCATAAACCGCACTTTTGAGATCTCCCCAGAATGCCTCAATGACATGAAGGTCATGAGACTGTGATGGCCACTCCAGAACCTTTACCTTTTTCTGCAGTGACCACTGGAGGGTCAACTTGGCCATTACCATGCTGGAAAGTCCAGCAGCATCCCATTTGCAGCTTCCGTGCAGGAGAATGCAAATTGTCTGCCAGTATTTTCTGATAAAATGCTGCATTCATCTTGCCATCAATTTTCACAAGATTCCCTGTGGGGATGGTATTCTGTTCACTATAGGCCTTGTTGACCGCTCTTCAAACATAGCGCTTATGGTTGTGGCCATACATCTCAATTCTGGTCTCGTCACTCCAATATCTAGCCTCCTCAGTGCATCCACGTGAGGGCTAACAAACTCATTGACTATTAATAAACACCAACACTAATAACACTGTGACACATCCACCAATGAGTCCCTGTGCAAGACACTTGCTCCAGGTGTGCGACCTCTGACATAAATAGCAAGTGTAAGTCACTTTGGATAAAAGCATCAGCTAAATGAATAAATGTAATGTAACTGCAATTTACAAAGCCACTGGTGTGGGAAATTAATATTTAATTGCCATTTTCACCTGCGTGTCACTTGTGACAGGCCAAACATTCATGGGTATGTAAACTTTATTATTCTTTATTATTATTATTGTTTAAAAAGCAGCCAAACAACTATGTAAAAAGAGATGTCTTCATATGATCACTATCCTTAAATCAAAGACAGTTATTTTGCATGATCGGTCATATTTTCAAAATCAATGCCAAAATTTCAAAATGTCTGCCAGCATATGGACACATGGTCAAAACCCTTTGGCGTCAGTTTGTAACTTTTAGCTGTTACAACTCTTTACTTGCTTGCTAACTACTTTTTGAAAAAAGTAGAATACAACAGATGACCTTATTTTATCAGATGGTACCTTTTCTGGAGGACCTCTAGAGTTCCCTGCTGAGAGCACTTTGTATCGGTAAGCTGTTCTGGAGGTTTCCCCTCACTGCAGATCTCACTGTCTGCACGTCCATAGAGAGCTTCCTGCACACTGATCACTCCGTTATCTGTTACAGTGGAAAGAAACAAGAACAGAGGAGAAAAAAATATAACGACTTCTCTTTGTAATCTTTATAACAGTCACAAATATATACAATCCTTTCTTTTTTTGTTAAAAGAGAGCTGGCCACTGTAGTATTTAGAAAACAGGAGGAATAGTGCATCACAGTTGGGGACTATTTTTAGCGGCGGATTAATCCACACGTGGTGCTCTAGTGAGTATTTGGGGCAGCAGGATGGTGCATGTGGGACTGAGTCAGAAATACCTCCAATGTGTGTGATCATCGTGATGAAGCAACATGTCACCCAGTGTGGCTCACTGAAGGGTTTTAATAATTTCATCGGATTATTTTACGATTAGAAAATTATAGATTATCACCAAACATAACATATAATTAAGTATTTGATTCTCTATTTATCAGAGTTGTTTTAGTCGGCTGTTGAATCTGATGTAGGCTATGTCATTGATTAAATGTATTATTTATAATTACTAAACCCACTTTTGTAACATTAAGGGTTGGATAATCTGTTCAAATGCTGATCATTTTTACTTTCAAATTTCCACAGTCTCAGGGCATACCACAAACGTATCTCTTTGGGGCAAATGTGTTAAAAATGTATCCTTCTGTGCATATATACAGTGTTTTCTTTTCATTTAGATCTAAATGTTTCAAAGCCTTCTCAACACTGCATGTCATTCTGGTGAATAACCCTAAAAACAAGCAAATTTTAAGATGTTTGTCTAAATAAACCCCCTAAAAACCATTAAGTTGTTTCAGTTGTTCATGCATACCACAGCTCAGGCGTTGCACGTTGTTGAGCTCATCACAGGTGATCACGCTCTCTATGCCAGTGGTGGTGGTGGTCTCAGAGTAGTGCAGTTGACCTCTAGAAAAGTCTGGAATGAAAGCATATTTGCTGAATCAAAAGTTGTGTAATAACAAATGTCTTCAACTCCTGTCTTATAACTTCATGGTACCTCATTCTGGATGTCTGTTGTTGAGCAGTTTATAGAGACATGAAGTGAAACTACAACTTCTGGGTTCTGTTGCAAAAGTAAGAAAATCTCATTCAAAATTCCCCATACATTTGGAACTACACTATTACTAAAATACACATTACTAAAAATCCAGCACTGGGGCAGAGCGACAGTAGGTCGTGTCATGTTTCGATAAGGTTTACAAAATGCTGAATGAGAGATTGCATTGAACAAGTGGAACAGAGGATACAGGAAGTGATGTCAAACTTCAGCTCTTAAATTCACATTTTACATGCGTGTATGAGAGTTTTATCTAGCACAGAACAATGTGTTACTGTGTTGTTGACTCAAAAAATGTCCAAATGATGATGCGAATATACTAGTATAGTCTATAGAAGCCAAACTTGTCATTCAACTCAAACATACATTTACCTGCATTATGAGCAAAGACGTTGCTACCAGCACTGGAAGAAAAAAGCATATTTCAAAGTTTATTTATTGTTTCACTTATCTACTTACAGTGTAAAATCCCCCTTTTGACCATATTTAGCAGTTGTAATCACTTTTTTTCCATTGATACCAAATCTAACATAATAAAAGGGTTTCTCAACATCTTCAAATCAAAATTCAAGCCTCCTGATTTTAGACGAACCTACATAATTATCAGGTCTGTCATCAGTGAGTTGTGTACTCACACAGTGTGGTCCGAGGCTGCAACAGGACATGGCTTCAGAAGATCCGGTTTGAGGTGTAGAGTTAAAGTGATGGTGGTTGAAACAGACCCCTGATTTTTATTCTGTTGTGGTAAGAACTGCCTCTCTTCATGCAAGAGTCCACTAAACACAAAAGTAGTCATGATAACATTTCTGTTTGTTTGCAGATTAAACAAACAAGATATGAGAACAGCCACTCTATGCAAGGCGCCAACGGAAAAGCCAAAATGTTGCAACTCAAAGAAACACGGACTGAAAGTAGAAACTCGAACAGAAGACATATCAAAAAGCTGCCCTGAGACTTTGCTTGAACTCGTATACTCACTGACACAGAACAGGCAACCCACAAACACGACTCATCAGACAATATCCAAAAAGGTTTTCCATCAGCATGAAATCAAGGGCCTTCAAACACGTATAATTAAATAAACTGCCTTAAAATATTGATTAATGACATACATTACAACTAATCCACATAAAGTGTTCTTATAAAAGAATTTGTTATCATTTGGCAGACAAGTTATCTGAGAACAAACAAGGGAGAGAACTGAGATTTCATGGTTCAGTTCTCTGTTTGAGTTTAATCTGCATCAAACTCCATTCAGGTCCCTCAGCTTCTACCAACAGACACATTTAACTTGTGAATACATGTCCGCAAATCAGCTCATATGTCATAGAAAATAGACGCTCCTTATAACTTTAGAACTTTCCATAAATCATGAACTCCAACTTTGTTTGAAGACCTGCAGGGTCTCGAGCGACATGCAAGTGGTTGACTGCACAAATGGAAAAGTGCAAAACTGTTCCAGACATTCAACTTGAGGACCGAAATAAAAATTGTTCATTTCCCACTTTGTACTAAGGCTAAAACTAAAATAAAGCTACTGTAAAGTGGTCACCAGACACATATTTCACTTATACATCAACGTCCATGAATCTGCTTAGAAGTCATAGAGAATAGACGCTTCTTATAACTGCAAAAAAACATGATGTTTTCAGTTTCAAAGTAATCCAGTGATAGTTGTCAGTAATTTCCTGGGTACACTGCAAACAGGATAATTTAGTACATTTTTATGGTGCCAATTTGACAAAATGTCAACAAATATAGGCTATATATAATAATAATAATCCTTACTTGTAGAGCACTTTTCAAAAACAAGTTACAAAGTGCTTTAACAAGTGTAAAGAATAATACAAAAAAAAAGATAAGAGCATGAAAATTTAATAAAATTAGTAAAATACAATAAAATAAAAGGGATAAAATAAAGTCAAATAAGATCGGGAAAAGCTCTCCTATAAAAGTATGTTTTAAGAAGGGACTTAAAAGAGTTCACTGACTCAGCCGACCTGATTTCCTCGGGCAGGCTGTTCCAGAGCCTCGGGGCCCTGACAGCAAACGCTCTGTCCTTTAGTTTTCAGTCGAGACTCTGGAACAGACAGCAGACCTCTGCCCGAGGATCTCAAGGTACGTGCTGGTGCGTATGGGACTAAAAGGTCAGAAATATAACAAGGCGAGAGGCCATGAAGAGCTTTAAAAGTGATCAATAGAATTTTAAAGTCAATTCTAAAACATACTGGGAGCCAGTGTAATGAAGCTAAAATAGGAGTAATGTGGTCATATTTCTTTGTTCTGGTTAAAAGCCTGGCAGCTGAGTTCGGACAGTCTGGAGTCGATCAATAGATTTTTGGGTTAAACAGGTGAAAAGGCTGTTGCAATAATCCAGGCGTGATGAGATGAAGGCGTGTAAAATGGTCTCGGTGTCCTTAAAAGTTAACATAGATCGAATTTTAGCTATATTTCTAAGTTGATAAAAACATGATTGAACAAGCTTTGTGGTGTGCTGCTCGAAATTTAAATTACTATCAAACCAAACACCAAGGTTCTTTGCCACAGGCTTAATGTGATTTACTAGGGAACCAGCAGATGGCAGTATTTGATTTGCCATCTGCTGGGACCCGATGACCAGGAGTTCAGCTGGAGGAAATTATTTGACATCCATTTTTTAACTTCACAAAGGCAGTTGTTAAGTGAACTCAGCATTCCAGGATCTGTGGATCTGACGGGCAAGTATTTGTGTGTCATCAGCATAATATGAAAAGAAATGCCATGTTTATGGAATATGTCCAAGGGGAAGCAGATACAAGGAAAACAAAATGGGTCCTAAGAACCGACCCCTGAGGCACACCATATTTAACTGGACAGAATGAAGAGACATAGTTGTTTACAGACACGCAAAACTTCCTATTTGACAGGTAGGATGAAAACCATTCTAGAGTAGTACCAGAGATCCCCACCCAGTGCTCAGTCTGTCTAACATGATGTTGTGATCAATGGTGTCAAAAGCAGCGCTAAGGTCCAGGAGTACAAGGACTGAGCACATGCCTTCATCAGCAGACATTAAAAGGTCATTGGTGACTTAAGCAGGGCAGTGTCAGTGCTGTGGTACTTCCTAAAACCAGACTGAAACTTTTCAAATATTTGTTATTTTCCAGCACAGTAAAAATTTTTTAGGTATTATCAAGGGGCCGGAGGACACTCTCATTTGTGATATTGTTTTTAAAAGCTCAGACAAGTCGATGGGATAAAACTGGTTAAAACTCTGTTGTTGCTGGTGAGGAACCTCGGAGTAAGAGGCCACGGGGGTAATAGAGGCTCTGATTGACACCACCTATTGGTAAAATAAGATAAAACAATTCACATCATTACTTCTAGCTGAGGCACAAGGAGGGGTTGGGTTTACCAGATCCACAGTCTTAAACAGAAACCTGGGATTGTTTATGTGTAGTAATGAGTTCAGAAAAATAGTGTGTTCTCGCATTAACCATTTTATTGTAGTTAATTAATAATCCTTCAGACTGAGGTAATGGACTTGGAGACTGGATTTTTCCATCTGCGCTCTACTTTCCTGCATTCCCTTTTTAGGCTGCGAATGCTGTCATTTATCCAGGGTTGCTTACTAGCTTTAGACGTAGGCCTAACCTTTAGAGGAGCAGTAATATTTAGTGACGACAAGCAGATATGATTGAATGATCGACCAGATTGTTGGTGTTGGAATCAGACAGGTGTTGGCTTTGGCTCTGAAAGAATGCGCAAAACTTTGTTCATTAAAGATGCGACAACACACGGAGCTTGGTGAGGCGGCATGAGTAACAGGCGAATCGCAGCTAAAAACAATACATCTGTGGTCATATGGTCATGTCCACTAATTCCACAGAGGAAATGCTGACACCCAGGGTAAAAACCAAGTCCAGTGTATGACAACGGTTATGTTTGCCCTTTGACATGTTGTTTGAAGTTAAAAGAAGTGGCCATATTAAAAAGTCAGTTGCATTAACATGTTGGGGTCATCAACATGAATATAAAATCGCCCAAAGAACAATTCTGTCATAATTTAAAACCAGAGTAGATAAAAATTCAGGAAGTTCTGATAAAATCCTCCAGGCGGTTTTGGGGGGCGATAAATTATAACAAATATGATAGGTGTGCAGCCCTCCAACTTAAGAGTGAGAATTTCAAAGGAGCTAAATTCATCACAGCGTACTTCATGACATTTAAAATTTTTCCTATACACGCTCACTAGCCCACCACCACGACCACTGACCCTCGGTTGACTAAAGCATTGAGGCGGACACAGTTCAGCTAGCTGGCTATAGTCATTCATTTGCAACCAGGATTCAGTTAAAAACATAAAATCTAGATTTGCAGACAAGATAAAATCATTTAAGATAAAAGTCTTACTTGAAAGTGATCTC
>NW_024043068.1:0-25343 GCF_014851395.1 Micropterus salmoides | reverse complement strand
CACGCCAATTCAATAAAACTGATTGATTTGTTCACTTTTCTTTTCTGCGTAATTCATGTGTTTTGCCTGTAAACCTTCAAACCTAAATACCTTCAGAAAACAAGAACAAAATGAGACATGTGTTGGCAGTACCAGCCATCTACAAGAGCATATAATCAAGGATCTTTTATTAACGTTGGAATGAGCAACGGGTTTTGCTTGGGCCCTCCGTCAGGACAAATTAAATGAAAATGTCCAATATGCCAAGTGCTAAAGAAGAGAGAGTTAATTTCTTTATTAAGATTAGCACCTATGTGTGTGTAAAAACAAGTTATACTTGTGGAAATATTAATAGACACAAGAGAAATACACTTACAAAAAAAAAAGTTGAAGATAACCTTTTTCTCTTTTTACTCATTGCAAGTGGCAACAAAATTGAAGAATTTCTTCTGTTTCTGTTTCAGTTACTGGTTGGGTTTCAACCTATATATTTCATTGGTTATCATTTGCACCTGTTTGGTATAGTTGTGTAATCATATACATGATATGCCTACAAAATTCCTGACTTTGTGCAAGTGTACCTAGAAGAATGAATGCTGTTTGGTGGTCACACCAAATATTGATTTGATTTAGATTGTTCTTAACATTTTTGAAAGTATTCTTACCTTACAGCATTTTCCCACAACTGCCTAAAACATTGCATCCTTGCCCCCCTCCCCTAAAATCTATGTCTATGTTACCTATCAATGTGCATGTCATTTTTCTCCCTGGATCCTAGTCCTCATGAGCTGAATAGCCTAGAGTACAGAAGGGTGAGAGTGCGTGGACAGTACGACCACTCACAGGAGCTGTATATTCTGCCCCGCTCCCCAGTCGACCCAGAGAAAGAGGCCAGAGAGGCAGGCAGGCTGGCTTCAAGCGGAGAGACCGGTGCAAATGTCATCACTCCATTTCACTGCACTGACCTGGGTGAGACAACAGATACAATGCTGTGGCACTGGGTTAACTCTGTAGTGTAATACTAAGTTCTTGGTCATCTTACAACTAACATCTTCTCTGCCTTCATCTGCAGCATCACAATCCTGGTGAACAGAGGATATGTTCCAAGGCAGAAGATACGACCAGAGACCAGGACGAAGGGACAGGTTAGTATCTCAGATGATGTAACACATCAGTATGTTCTTTTAAGAGGACTCCACTGCTTTAGCATTACACTCTTATAGCATTGTCAGAGTCACATTGGACAGTAAAAAAATTACCCACAATGCAACACGATTTACAAGACTTCAGGTGTGGTAACCTTACCATGTAATGTCTCAGCTACAACAAACCTCACAAAACCATTTATATGAAGGGAAACATCAGTACCTTAAGCTCCTTCAGTCATGCCTACATTATTTCTTTGTAACTTATTCAGACGGATTTTACAAAATGTAGCGCTTCTGTGCAGGTGGAAGGTGAGGTGGAGGTGGTTGGGGTCGTTAGGCTGACAGAGACTCGCAAACCCTTTGTACCAAACAATGATGTGGAGAGAAACCGCTGGCATTACAGAGACCTGGAGGCCATGTCCAGTGTCACTGGAGCTGAGCCCATCTTCATTGATGCCGACTTTGGTAAGAGGATCTCTGACTCAACTGCATCATATTGAATATCACATTAAATACACGACTGATTCATACACTTAATAATTATTCTACAGGTGAGCATAAAGAAAAGGTTATGATGCACAAGTAAATTAAAGTGTATTGTATCACGCAGGCAGCACCATTCCTGGTGGACCAATAGGTGGACAGACTAGAGTCACGTTGAGGAATGAACACATGCAGTACATAGTGACATGGTAAGTAGGAACTTTCTGGATGAACTACACTTCTGAGACAGACTGTCTAAAGCTGCCAAAACTTGTGTGTATATATATATATTTATTTATTTCACAACTTTTTTTTTTTTTTTCCAATCTTTTAGGTATGGTTTGTGTGCAGCTACCTCCTACATGTGGTTTGCCAAGTTTGTCAAGAAGATTTAAGTGTGATCTGGTTACATGCAATGAAATAATTATACAAATGAACTGAAATGTCGCAAACTTCTCATTTACTGGATGTACTTTATTAGCTCCAGCCTATATGTAAATAGCTGTGGATTATTCTCCTGAAATGTAATTAATAAAAAATAGAATTTGGCTCGTTCTTTTCTTTTACATGTTCCCATCGGTTTATGGAACACCAGTAAGTAACAAGAAAAAATATTCTCATACGTAATCGTCCTGTAGAAGTGTGCATTGCAATGATCACTTATAAATGTGAGTTGGTCTACAGTGAACAAGACATTGAACTGGGAAACTGTTTCACAGCTGGAGACCTACATTCAGTAAAACTCATGGATTCTCAGTTCACTGAATAGACCAACTCTAGTCATCCACAGCATTGATTCAAGTCAATGGTTTCTACACTTTAATTTCTAAAGTTAACAATCTCAATAGTTTGTTACATTTCCTTTCAAATGTTTAAATCTATTAAGTGCTGCTGCCTTTGCCATGAGTTGCTTTGTAAAATTAAACACCACACACTCCTGTATCCCAACTCAACCATTTCTAATTTAGATAACCCATCAGTAGATCAACTGTCACTGTAGTCTTATCGCTTGTACCCTACAGAACATGCATCAGAGTACTGCAATGTAATTTTCATCACTTGCAGTTAAACGCCATTTTGATTTCTGACAGTGTTAAATCTACAGTTGCAACTTTGTTCCAAAACACTACATTTGGTTGTAACAATAACAGTCTCACTCTATTAGGACATAAATTTATTTTATTCCAAACAATTTAACCAAGCTTGGTTGCCAGTTCCTTGGCCTTTGCCTTCTCCAGCTTGGAGATGCGGGCTGTGGATTTTGGGCCCATGATGCCGCCTCCCCAGTGACGACGGATCTGGAAAACAAGGTTAATTGGAAATGGTTAAATTGGTGCAACTTGTTCTTTGATATGAATATGCAATTTACTCATGCAGAGACATGACTGAAATTACTGCTCACCTCTTCATATCTGTCGTTGTAGTTGGTCTTGATGGCTTCCACAAGCTTGGCAAGTGCACCTTTATCCTCACTGAGAAAGAACAAATCTAGTTAATACAATGCTGACACCATTCAGAGATGGAGCTGCAAAACCTTACTGATTCAAATCAACCATGTCAACTTTATAAAGAGGATAATGTAGATATGTTGGTTTAAAAGTTTAATTATTGGAAATTGCTGCAGAAATGCCCTAATAATATTTTGAAGAGTGTATTTCAAGACGTGAACTTGATGTGAGACAGGTTACTACACTAGAGTAAGATTCCAAAATGTTTTAGCCAGGTATGAAGATCCAGCTGCGTTACTAGACGAGAAGCCAAAAATCTTATTTCGTCTAACACTTTGACATAGCACAGCTCAGTCTGTATGCATACTTACGGGTTTGTCTGTGTGAAGGCAACTGAAGTGCATGTCTTTCTGTGCACCAGTCTGCCCAGTCTAGCCTTGCCCTTGACGATACAGTATGGGACACCCATCTTGCGGCAAAGAGCTGGCAGGAAGACGACGAGCTATAAAAGCAGGGGAACCCCCAGGAGTTAATATTTGTATACTAGGAACACATTTTTAACTTCATCTAAGAGAATAAAATTACCAAAAAGTGAGATGACCACAATAACTGTTGTGGTCAAAACATGTATTCTGGGATTATGGTCTCTGCTCAGGGTTAAAAAGCTCGTGTGTTTGATCCACATAGAGGATTCAGGTGAAGAAATTCATACATCATTGCCAGTGACCACTTTCTAGATTGAACTGTACCCAATGTGTCAAGTTCCACTGCTGCCACAATAATGACGGACACGTACCTCAATTGGATCCACATCATGGGCAATGATCACCAGCTGGGCCTTCTTGCTCTCAACCAGAGAAGTGACAGTGTTCACACCTGTAGGAAAGGGAACATTTTTAATTAACCTCTAATCAGTAAACACCCTGCCCTAACATAATTTGTCATTTTGGCCAATGCTCAGGGTTAAAAAGCTCAAAAAACATCAGGGCATGTTTCAGGTGAAGAAATTCAAGTCATCATTGCATTCAAGCCAAGTTGGATACGACTGCACAATTAACTTTAAAATAATTTCTCAATGGAACTCAAATGAATTGAACTAAGTTGTTATCCATCAATTACACCATCTTAGTTCTTTCCTGCTCACCTGCACGGAGGACAGGGGGCCTCTTGGTAGGAGTATCTCCCTTTCCAGCTGCCTTCTGCTCAGCGCGGGCCAGCAGCCTCTGTTTCTTCTCCTGCTTGGTCTCTGGCCTGTACTTGTGGGCCAGCTTGAACAGCTGTGTGGCTAGAGGGGGAAGACAGTACATTACAAATTAACGTAAACTTGCATGGTTTTGTTTTACAGCATGACAAGTAAACAGTATTTCAAGTTACTGCATCAGTGATCTTGGTGGAATGTCAGCACGGCTATTCAGATAGCAAATATTCTTTCACATCATTTGCAAATATTATGGTACTCTGAAGGATCCATTAACCATTTAAAAAAAAAACACCCCCACAGCTTTCTTTTGCAGGCAGCCATTCAAAAAAAGCACCAACTAAAAAACAAGGTGCAACCCTTGTACCAGAAACTTCCGAAGCTTACCGGTCTGGCGGTCAAGAGCCTGAGTGAACTGGTTGATTGCAGGGGGAACCTTCAGACGCTTGTAGAGGATGGAGCGCTGCCTCTGCAGGCGGATGTAACGGGGCCATTTCACAAAGCGTGTCAAATCACGCTTGGGCTGTATATCCTGGCCTGTGGGAGAAGACAAATATTTAGCATTTGACCACAAACTAAAGTATTTTGTTTTTCCAGTCTACCGTGCATCAGCGATCTTGGTGGGAAAATTGTCATCAGTGTTGTTAAGATAGCAAATATTCGTTTACATCATCTGCACCATTAAAATCCCCAGATCTCCCAATTCACCACCTAGGGCTACTTACCGATGCCAAAGTTCTTTGGCCTCTTCTCGAACAGGGGGTTGACTACTTTTTTGGCCTCATGTTTCTTGGCCACAGAAGGGGCCGGTGCCACCTTCTTCCCCTTAGCCTTCTTTCCCTTAGGCTGTTGAGAAGAAAACAGTGTTGGGGAGCATTAGCAAACATTACTTTGTCACCAAGAAAGTTAATGTCTGAATCTTCAGCTGTGCCCAAATTAATGCTTCTAGCATCACCCTTGTTAAAGCAAATACATCTCAAATGTTTTGCCCAAATGAGAAACAGCACTTTTATGGATTTTACCATAACATGATCATGAATGCTACCTGTACTGTTCTAATTTTCCAGCATGCCTGCTTTAGCATCCACTGCTTGGCATGCAGGTTAGCCTCGCTCCATACCTAACGTTACTATTGTCTATTTTCTAAATTACATAAAGTATTAGAGTCTGGAGACCTTTTGGTTGTCAGTGTCGTCAAGCCAAAAAATATAACTAAAAACTCAAAAGGCATTACGATGACTCAAGCTAGCCAAATCCCCATGTTGATCAGCCCACACTGCTGTTAGCTCGCCATACAAACCGAATTCAAGACGACGTAACGTTAGCTAGCTTAGCTGTTCCTACTACTAAAAGTTGTAGTTTACAAACCAAGACATTTTAACATTAGCTACCAAGCTACCAAACACGCTAAAGCATGACTAAATTAGAGGTACGACTGCTAACTCTAATGTCACCATTTGTGCAAACAAGCAGCGTTCGGGCCCATTAACGTTAGCTAAATACTAATACTTCTGTACCACTACAACACGTTATAAGTCCCGTTGTAACTTACTTCCATTAGTCACAATGTTAATTTAACTTACGATGCGAATACTAACCGTTTACATTAGTGCGGAAAATAAAAAAATACCAGCGCAAACCTCCTCCTTAAATCAAGCATGTTCAACAACGTTAGCTTTAGCCCCCTGATAGCTACTCGTACCGGCTACACTCGGGTCAGTTTGACCAAATTTTGTCAAAATCCACAAAACATCGACGCTCAATATCGACATTATATACACGAACAGGTTTCAAAGACTTCATATGTACATTCTATGATGTAAGAATAACCATGTATACAGGGATGCAAGCAGATACAACGGCTTGAATATTTTCTCAGAAGAATCAGCTATGTACCCACCATGTCGGTTCAGGCAGAAAGGAATACCTAGGTATTCTGGGTAGCGTAAATACCGCGAGGCTTGCACCGTGGTGGCGTGGCTTCAAATATCACCGATCTGGAGTCAGATGTCACAGCTGCTCGCCTGCACAAGAGCTGTATTCTTAAAAATATAGATACTGACTCTGGATCAGTGATTCAATACAGTCTTAATATCATAGACTGTATATGCTATGTACGTCATGGTCATACTCAATGGTAGAGATGTTCTTCAATCTTCCACCTTTTAAAAGAAATTACAGTATTATAAGTTACATGTGTAGTTTATATCAAAGTAAATAATACATTATGTATTAAGTAAGTACTTAACTTGTGGTTTATGTTATATACAATGCAATATATAATACGTTAGTTAGTTAGTTAGTTAGTTATTTAGTCACTAATAGTTTATTATTTGTCCATATCCTTTATTATTCTTTTATATTTTCATCGTATCATCTTATTGTAAATATCATACTATATATTTATGACTACTTGATGTGCAGTTCTTGCTCTATCTTTATCTTTCTTATATTTTCTACCTGCTATGTATAGACCTCCTTGGCAATAAAGCTGATTCAGATTCTAATACTTACTTAAAAGGTAATATATATATAGTTGTTAATAAAAATCCATCAATTAGGCCTGAAGTTCAGAGGCAGCGGAGCCAATCAATGACACTATAGTACCAGAAGAAGAAGTAATTTAGAAAGCTGTTTCTCTTGTTATTCTTTTATGTTACTATTTTTGGAACATGTAAACTCCACACAGAAAGGCCACTGGACCACAGTGCCTTCATTATAAGCATAGTGGTCAATTATTGCAAATCAGCTGCCCTAGCGGATTTGGTCAGGCTCCCTTGAACCTCCCCACGACTCCTGGCCCTGACTAACCCTGTGACATCACTCATCACACTGGGTCAGTTTTATTTATTGTACACACTATGGTCTACTCTAATGGTTATTATGGTGCAATAAAAACATAAACATAAACAATATTTTAATAATGGGACAAGTTAGGAAAGTTGGGCCCTGATTGACTGGCAGGCGGCCAACGAGACCCTTTGCACCGGCATGAGTGTTGATTTTGAGTGTCTGTATCATTGCCTGGATGTCTGGGGAAAGTTTGGAGCCAGGGCACAGGACAGTCTCCATCCATGATGATATTTTATTGAAGTAGCAGTTTATCACTTCTCTGTGGCCTCTCTCTCTCTGTATTTACTTTAAAATTCAAGCCAGGCAATCTATTCTTGAAAGCCACAGTGTATTGTTTATATTATTAACAATATCACTTAAAAGCAAAAAGGCCTTTACATTTGCGGTTACATTTAAATTAGAACAAGTAAAAGAACATTGCAGCAAGTGAACAGATAAAACATATACACAAACATCTACTTATCTATCTATAATACTATCTATATGTTTTAAATCTTTTCATACTACTAGTGAACATGGCCACATCTGGAGAGGTTTACAGTCTAGATGTAGTCATGTTCACCCGGACATGCAGGCATTTGCTCATGAGCAGAACGCTGAGCAACAAGCTATCCTCAGACACCGCTCCCCAACATGTCCACTACTGCACTGACCTTGTCATCTTTGCTCTCATCTGGTTCCGGGCCCTACTCCTCTCTTCCTCCAGGATATCACCTGGAAACACTAGAAACTAACAAAATCCACACAACCAAATCCACAATGAACTGGCAACCACTAATAGACAGACAACCACTTCAATACACAAGTGAGGGGTGAAACACTGGTGAGGGTTAGACAACATGACATGAGACACTAGGGCAGACTAACTACAAAATAAAACAGGAAGTAAAGCTAACTGAAACACATAAGGAACAAAGTCACAAAATGAAACATAACACTGTCAACATAAGTGACTTGCTGACAAAACCTACCAAAGCAAAGAACACAGAGACAGTGAAACAGCGCTTGAAACACGAATGAACTCATGACAAGGAAACCTTGATGAAATAACAAATGACCAAAGTAACACACACACTACAGAGAAGTAAACACAAGGGCAGGGAATGAACACAGAAAATAAACACAAAACACACCCCACCAACCCAAACCTGTGACAAGAAAAGCAACAACTCCTGAATTGTCTCACTGTCTCTCTCCTCATTTTTTCCTTTTCAATTCTCTTATTCCTTCTTTACCCATGTTTCATTGGCTGCTCTGTTTGGCTATCAGTGTTTATGTCCTGCCTTTAGTTTACACGTACATACTAAATCCATACATCTTTTTTCAATGCCTTACACTAGGCAATTAAATTATCACAGATTAAATTAATAGTTTGTCATATTTGGAAATAGAAGAGCGTCACTGTTACTGTGAACTGAGCCTCCAGTCTGTAGTGTAGGTCATACACTTCACTGATAATAACTGTAGAATATATATATATATAACTATTAGTATAGTAAAGATCTCTATTTTATACTCATCTTGACATCCTTCCTCTATGTACCTAACTTCCTTTCCCTCACTTCCTTTCCTGTCTTTACCTCAACACTGATTGGCTCTTGTTTTCACCTTTTTGTCGGTCCTCATTAACCTGATTGAGTTCACCTGAATACACTTTATTTAAAGACTGCACTCCCTGTCACTCAGTCTTTGACCTTCACATGGGACAGCTGATCTTGTAAGAGAAGTTTATTTCACTCTTTATCCTACGTTCATGTTTTATATGGAACTTGAACTTATTTCCTCGAGATGGACATGTGGTTAAGTTTCTAATCATGTCATTTCAACCCCTTGTATTGAAGAAATAAACTTTGTTCAGAGGATTGGTGTTTTCTGGCTTATTCTATGCATTCTGACCAGATGCCCATAATGGCAACCTCTTCATTTTGAACCTCCTACTATTAGGCTTTATGATCAAGAAGTTCTTATCACGTCGACACCTGTCCATCACACGCTCATGGCGGGGCCAGTTCTAATTGAAAGGGGTGAAACATGGCTAAGGCCGGCAATGAGTGCGATGTACCTTAACTGTCTTGACCTAAACCTGCAATGCGGTCTCTCCTGTTCATACAAAATTATTACTTTTTCCAGGGGAATAGTTTGAGGCGACTAGCGAGGTTGGCCTATGAAATGAACAGTTTTCATAATAGAAAAAAGGGTACTGTAGTAGAGGATATTGGAAAATAACTTCATTGCTTAAACGTGTACCAATAAGGCCAACCAAGGGACGCAATTAGATGGCCTATGTCTATCACTGGAAAAACATACTTGGGCAAGATTGTAATACAAACTAAAAAGTAATCCTACCTTTGGCAGCAGGAAATCATACACTTCACCCTGACTTTAATAGCTCTGTGTGAAGGGGTGGTGTCCAACAACTGTGTACACACTCATACTAGTCATCAAACCAGACACAGGTCAAGCCATCTGCATCATGCTGCCAAAAGCTTTGTCCCTCTGAAAACTGCCTACAAGCATAAATGTATAATATAGACTATCCTACGTCCTCTTTTGTGACATGACATTTGACTGTTTTAGAACTGAGGTTTTATTTCTCCGACAATTTTAAAAGGCTTTAAAGGCTTACAAGAAGGAAGGACATTTAGCAACTTAATGAAAATATAAAATTTGATTAGAAACCTGATCACCACAAATATGTTCATCTACAAAAACTTGTCAAGTGTGTAACCAGGTACATGTAATTTCAATGAACATGGCTGGTCATGATGGTCGACATAAGAGACTTTTTGTGAAATCCTTTCCTGTTTACGGCCATACCACCCTGAATGTCTGATTTTGGAAGCTAAGTAGGGTTGGGCCTGGTTAGTACTTGGATGGGAGACCGCCTGGGAATACCAGGTGCTGTAAACTTTTTCCTTTTTAAAAGCAGCAGAGGCTGCCGCTGCTTCAGTGGACACCTTACAGGTGCTGGTCATAATTAGAATATCATCAAAAAGTTGATTTATTTCAGTAGTTCCATTCAAAGTGAAACTTGGATATTATATTCATTACACACAGACTGATATTTCAAATGTTTATTTTATTTAATTGTGATGATTAAAACTGACAACTAATGAAAATCCCAAATTCAGTATCTCTGAAAATTAGAATATTAAGACCAATACAAAAAAGGATTTTTAGAAATGATGGCCAACTGAAAATTATGAACATGAAAAGTATGAGCATGTACAACACTCAATACTTAGTTGGGGCTCCTTTTGCCTGAATTACTGCAGCAATGCGGCGTGGCATGGAGTCCATCAGTCTGTGGCACTGCTCAGGTGTTATGAGAGCCCAGGTTGCTCTGATAGTGGCATTCAGCTCTTCTACATTGTTGGGTCTGGCGTATCGCATCTTCCTCTTCACAATACCCCATAGATTTTCTATAGGGTTAAGGTCAGGTGAGTTTGCTGGCCAATTAAGAACAGGGATACCATGGTCCTTAAACCAGGTACTGGTAGCTTTGGCACTGTGTGCAGGTGCTAAGTCCTGTTGGAAAATGAAATCTGCATCTCCATAAAGTTGGTCAGGGTGGTATGGCCGTAAGCGAAAGAGCTTATCCTATAAAGGCTTTTTAAAGATGTGGATTACCATCATAACATCCACATTCATTTATATACATAGAAACATTAGTTTGGACAAACCAACCACACAAACTTAGACCAGAGAGTGAGTCATACATTTAGTTTGCTTGCTTTTGTTCAGTTCCCACAATTTAAAAAAGTTACATTGTTCTACATAGAGAAGGCAAATTATCTGTTTGTTTTTTAAAAAACAAAACAAAAGCTATCTTATGTATTTACAGATGTCTCTTTGTGTGTGTCCCGGTGTGTTCACACACACTCTTTCTCACACAAACTTTAACACTCCCACTCACTCGGAAGCTAACATTACTTAGCTAGCAATCATTATTAATTAAGAGTTTTGTTTGATACAGCCTAACATCAAGTACGGGTGACAACAAGACATAGCAATATGACTTATTAGTCCAATAGTCTCACTGAACTAAAATTTCCTCTGTTTTATCACAATTTTTAAAATTATTTGATCAAAGCTATTTTGACCTAAGCTGATCTACATAAGTTTTTTTTATGCTCCACAAAAGCCATTATTAGTAATGTGGCTCTCTTCTTTCTCTATACTTTACTATCTTCTGCTCACAAATTCCCTTTCTTACACCTGAAATCAACCAGGTCGCGAGCTCTCTTCTGAGTTATGTGCATGCTACTTATCCAGAAGACGCAGTAGAGAGAGAGAGTGAGCCAGAGAGAGTTGTGGGGCATACGCTATGCGTTGTACAGCGCCAGAAACAGTGATGAATGTCATGGAAAGGACAGCAAGTTTTGAACATTTAGCCTATTCATAATTTGTGAGAGGTGACCCCTGGAGTAAACCGGGAGAGGGTAATGAAATCCGAGAGTCTCTCGTGAAAATCGGGAGTGTTAGCAAGTAGGAGCTACTGGAGCAAATTTTTGTGGCTTATTTACTTTTGTATAACAACATGCTGTGTGTGATGTCATTTTATTCTTCTGCTCAAGCAGGTCACTTTTAGGCCGTAGACAGTACACACTGGAGTCTGATATGGATCACATTTAAACAATAATGTGAACTGTACAACAAATGAATTTAAATTGAGCATTAAAGGCTGCAGTCTGAACATAGCCTTGGCTCTATGGCTACTAACATTAATCCTAAACAACAACAAAAACTCTGCTTTACTTTTTGTACAATATCATCATAAATATTAAGTAGTAATTTAAGTTACCTCTGTCTCAGTCGCATGCACACAGTGCTGCCAGTTTAACATTAGCATACTGTTGTTGCATGATAAAAGGCTGCAATAAGTAACTTTTAATGTTTTTACCCATCCATATAGGTCTGATCTCAATATTCCTGTGACCTCTTACATACAACCAGAAAGGCAAAGCTGCAGGCCCACAAGAGAAAATAAATAAGTACTGAGTTGCAGCTGTTACAATGTGACTTCACTTCCTCCCCAAAAAAAGCATCAAATATTTATTAAACTGAGTGTACACGCTGTACTTGCCTGCTACAGAGTTTAATGTATCGTCAAGATTTTATAATAATGTTGATAAATCCACAATTCACAGCAGAGATCCTTAAATATGACACAACAGTTACAACAACTGTTTATTAAACCAACAAGGGGAAATTCAATGTTCCCACTCTGGTGTTATTATTGTTATTAATATACAATAACACACATGTAACAGCACAAGGAACAGTTGGGGGTTCATTTGACTTATTTGTGCAATAACATCTTATGTTCCAAGACCCAAATTAAACGAGATATATCAATTTGTCTTATTGTTTATTTAATTATCTCCATTTATTTTAAATGTATTTTTGCTGCATTTAGTAGGATGTTTATTTATTTATTTATTGAGCATTTAAAAAAAAAATTGTGTTCATTTTCGATTGTGGCAGACTTGGTCCTCCATAGGGAAACGCAAAGGTGGTGCTGAAAAGTTGAGGAAGGGATAAAGAAGATGTCGCTTGCAAAGTGCCTCAAATTACATTACAATTAAAATGACTTTTCTTTTGGTGCTGCTGCTACTTCTGCCGCCACCAGTGGAGACACCAGTGAAGATGCCGGTGTCGGCAGGCGTGGGTAATAACTCCTTAGAAGTCACACAAATGAGTTATAGAAGTCGTTGGCAACTTTTCATGTTCCTTTTTTTAAAACCATAGTTTAATGTTTACTCGAGTAGGCCGATTTGTTTTCGGCCAGTAATCTACTTGACTACATTTCCCATTCATACCTTCATTAGGCTACTTAAGTAGTCTTTAGTCTTTTATCAACCAGCCTATGCATGTTGCTTCAATAACCGAAACGAGCTGGCATCCAAGCTGAGTGCGCGCGGGGTAAGAGAGCTGTGCGCTTCTGCCAGATAGGCCTATTAATGAGCTGGACAAATGCAGATATTTACAAAATCAGGCTAGGCCTAATAGCCTGCCTTTTCAGGCTTCATTGTTGTACTAATGTAACCGAAATCCAGTAACTGCACACTGTTCCACTGGTGGCAGTGTTGGAAAGCAGCCTACATAGCCCTTTCACAAGCCGGCAGAAATACTACTTTCCATTAACGGCGTATTTATATTGCCTGCAGAACACATGTAAGTTACACACTGTAACATCTAACATAGATCAGTATTCTGATAAGCCTATAGGCTATTTAGAGAATGCTCTCGCATTGCGAAAATAGCCTGTTTATTTTCTCTAATTGACAGGTTGCTATTTGATGCCCGGCGTTGAATCCATTATATAAAATGTTGCGGTGAAATTGATCTTGGCTTTTAATCAGTAAGCTACAGCTGTTAGCCTATTTATTCAGGATTGAGATGCAGGGAGAGAGTAAATAGCCTACTTCATTCGACAAAGAGCTCCTCTCCTGTTATTGCCACAATAATTTGTTGAAAAGATTAGTAGGCTACATAGTTGCTTTAGGAATAATCACATTGTATTGGCTGTGCTATCTTAAGCAAATAACCTATTCAGCGCCCTTAATTTTCAAAGCAAGTGGTTTGGTTGGCCATGTCCATAATAAAAAACACCGACAATCAGATCTTATCCACACCTTTCTTTAGATAAAAAAAGCAAAATAATTGTAGGAAATAGCTCAATTAAAGATAGCCAACAAGCAAGTAAAGTGCATCCCCTAGAAATAACCATGTTGTACAGTGGCATATTGCTAACCTGATGCACCAACAAGAAAACTTGTAGGCCTACTTTGAGTAGTTTAATAACCAAGTAGCCTACTTTTATACTTTCGCTTGAGGGTAGTTTTTTTTACGGGAGTAATTGGCTACTTTTACTAAGACAGTCTCCAGATCCAGAGCCTTCGACAAATGCTTTGTCCGAGAGTTGGCAGAGCAGGGAGACTTTTCCGGACCTTTTTTTTTTTTACCCAGGTTTCCCCTGCATAAAGGACTCAAAAAGACTGCGAGAGAGCCCTCATGCACTTGATGAGCCCTCACGGACTCCCCGGGAACGCGCCTCAGAGTCCCTGAGTTCATTCTTGTGGAGATTGGGATTCAGCCATACTGTGCGCCGATTGGCCCAGAAAACCTCGAATGATCGGCTCGGAATTTGCACTGTGGTCACCCCATCTGCACTTCGGAGATGTACGGTTACACTTGAAGATTGATTGCGCATATACATCACCTTTTACGGTAAAGCTTATGGGCAACAACAGGGACTTCGTGGAGCATTCAAGCATTCAAGTGCACCTTGTAAACTCAGGAATCTATACTTGAATGGCCACCAAGGATGTTTAAAGCTGGACATTTTTTATATTCTTGTTTTCCTTTGTTGCAGTACATACAGCTGTCTCTACTTTATTGATCGTTCACTACAGCATTTTTTAACAAATCACATAGCAAAGCTAATATTCCATATTCAAATTGTTAACTATAGTTATCAGCAAATACCACCATATTCTTGTACAACATATCTCAGGGACCTTTGTGATAATTGTTATTTTATTGCAGCATTTTTAATAATTAAATTCAGTGACATCAACAATTGGTTTGTGGACTACTGTTTTGACATGTACTATGCGCCGATTGGCCCAGGAACCCTCGATTGATCAGCTCAGTATTTGAACTGCAGACACGTCGTCAGCACTCCAGGACTCTGCACTCGCCCAAACATCTCCACCTGTAAATGTTTGTACAACACAAATCCGACAAAACTGCACATGTAGATACTTAACTTGTACATCTTGTTATTCCATTTTTTATATTTATGCACATACACCTCCCATTTCACACACATCTCGCAACACTCTCTAAACACAGCCCGTGACAATTTAATACACAAGGATACACTCATTGTCATTGGAATTTTTCAGAATCTGGCAACCCAAAAGTTGTTCCCATGTTTTTCTACTTATATAAATCATTAATAAATGATTTGTTAACTTAAATAAACCAAGTAATTTGAAACCCTTTATAAATAATGGCATATTAGGAAGTGATAGCACATTTTTAACACCTTGATCACATGGTGTGACATGCTATTCAGTGACTGGTGTTGTATTGACGCGTGTGTGTGGTGGGTGGTTCAGATGAATCATCTGCTGATGGACATCTCGTCCACATCGTCCGGCTGATCATGCAGGTACCTGGTCTGTTATGAAATAGGTGTACTCTGTAGGGCTGCTGATGGGTTAACTCTACACTATTTTGTCTGATCCTCTACTTTAGTTGCAAGCCACCTGTCATATCAAGCAGTCCATCTTCAACGACTGGTTGAGCTGACACCTGAACTTTCAAATTGAGCACCAGTAAGTTAATGATTGAGTCCAAGGAGTGGACTCACGATAACGTGTTCACAAGTTCAAAGTTTGAAGGAAAACAGACACGAAACTCCTGTAGTGTAGTGCCATCTCAGCTGTCAATCATCTCTAAAAGCTCCTGAAGCACACAGTATTGCAGTACAAAACAAATAAATAGGCTACTGAAATCATGTTAACAATAATTTAACCCTTTATGAAGCAGCCATTACATTTACATTTAGCTGATGCTTTAATCCAATGTGACTTACAATTGCTATGCATGTCAGAGGTTGCACGCCTCTAGAGCAATGATGGGTTAAGTGTCTTGCTCAGGGACACATTGGTGGATGG
Source organism: Micropterus salmoides (assembly GCF_014851395.1). Lineage (NCBI taxonomy): Eukaryota > Metazoa > Chordata > Actinopteri > Centrarchiformes > Centrarchidae > Micropterus > Micropterus salmoides. The sequence continues at coordinate 9,544 of NW_024043068.1, read as the reverse complement.
GTTACAGTGGAAATTGAACCTGGGTCTTTCACGCCAAGGTCATGTGACAGACACAGACACAGAAGCAGTTTCTTCCCACAAGCCATCACTCTGATGAACAGCTGATTTCTGACTCACAGTGTCAGGAACAATTCCTGTGCAATAACCCAGTAACTCTGTCTCTAATCAGCACCTGTTTACTGGTTTCCACTTATTATTTATTTATTCACCATTCTCTATTTCAGTGCTGTTCATACTATGTCATATTGTATATACTGAATACCAATACACCTACTTCAGGTCTTGAGGTCTTGGGTCTTATTTATTTTTTCCAGCATCCTATGCACTATGCTCCATCACACTGTGTACATGTGTACATGTATGCATGTATGTGTATGTGTACCTGTATATCATATCCACCTTCAACATGTACATGCTGCACTATTTGTCAATATGTCTATGTTGTTTTGTTCATAGTGTGTATATTAGTGTTGTCTATTCTGTAGTTTGTGTCTGATTTTATTTTATTATTATTTTATTATTGTGTTATTGTATAAGTAAGCACATCGTGAGCGATGTACAATCCTCAGTCAAATTCCTCGTATGTGTACACAGACCTGGCAATAAAACTGATTCTGATTCTAATGTGTCTTAACCACTGCTCCATTCCCACCACCCCCCCATTACAGACACAAACTAATCAAACCTGCTGAACTTTATATTTAATTCCAGTCATCTTAATGTTTTTTCTGAATAGGTATAAAATGACTTAAATATTTATCTCTGTGTAAGCCTTATTGAAGAGTTGTGTTCTCTGTACTCTGAGGATGACTGATTGATTTTAACAACATTGAAGCTACTTAAATGTGGTTTCAAATCTTAAGAATTTCTCTTTACAATACAAATTGATGACTAAGTGGGGAACAATCAAAATAAACATTGTTAAAAAGCCTTAGTGGCCAGAATTTCTGAATTTACGAGCTGAGCTGAATGCACCATGACGTCCTTGGAGGTGCCCATGGTGCCCACACGCTTTACCGTAAAGAGCAATGTATATGCGCAATCCCTTTTGAAGTGTATATAGCGCCACTGTGCCAAAGTGCCGTTGGCCTGACCGCAGTCAAAACTGACTGTATCTTTTGGTGTGTGCAGGTGGACCCAGGCCGGAGACCGCAGTGAGGATGGGAAGGGGAAGCCAGTTGACAGAGCCAGGCAGACAAGCAGATGGTGTTTACACCTGGGAAGAGGTGCAGCGCCACTGCAACAGGAATGACCAGTGGCTTGTCATCAATAGAAAGGTTTACAACATCACGCAGTGGGCCAAAAGACACCCAGGAGGGTTTCGAGTCATCGGCCACTATGCTGGAGAGGACGCCACGGTAATGTTTTTAAATGATCAGGCCTATAGGCCTATATTTTTCTTGGAATGTGCACATATCAGCCATAACTTCATGACCATTGACAGGGGAAGTGAATAACACAGATTATCCCATTATCATGGTACCTGTCAGTGGGTAGGACACATTGGGCAGCAAATAAAAATTTGGTCCACAAAGTTTGTGTTAGAAGCAGGAAAAATGGGCAAAGGTAAGACTGACGACTGGGTCAGAGCATCTCCATAACAGTCTATAGTGGTCAGTAGCCTAACTATCAAAAGTGGTCCATAAGCCGACCAGCTGCAACTGTAAAATGCCTCTTACACATTGATGCATCAGTATTCACAGTGTAGTACTTTCAGGGTGCGATTTGTGTAAAAAAAAAATCCCTCCCCACCCCACCAGGTGAACTGTGGATTGATTGCAAAGTTTAAAGTTTACTCCCACTGTTGCTGCAGTTAAAACGCAGAAAAGACAGATGCATGCTGTGTTTAACTCTGAAGTGCAGTGAGTGGGTAAGGGGTAAGGGGAGAGCAGGGACGTGCACAGACATTTTGGTGGGCAGGGGCTCAAATGAAAAAAAGGGCACAAGACAAATATATTAACTCAACAACATTTTTAATTTTCTACAAAAAATCAGTTCACACAGAGACCAGGGTCTTCTTTAGTATTCACTAGGTTTATCACAGGAGCAGGCAACAGCAAAGCAAACTATGCCACAATGTGCATGTTTTCTATGCTACTGGTTTCAAGTATGTATTTATGACATAGTTTCATTAATAATTTGTTTATTTTTCACAAGGCAATAAATTGTTTCAAGTCTTTTGGTGTTATTGGAATACATAACACCAAACTGTGGCATTGGGCTGCAGGAATAATTAAAATAAATGTTATTTGAATACTTTTACTTTTTGGAAAAGGAATAAATATAGGCTACTGTATATTCATTTATTAAAAAAAAAATAAAAAAACGTCCCAGAAAAAAGGGCACTTTCTCTTGAAGAAGAAAAAGGGCAGGTGCTGAAGCCCCTTTTGATGTCCATGTGTGCACGTGCCTGGCTGAGAGAGACTGATTTAAAAGTTCTCACTTTCAAGAGTGTCATTAAGTGAAACCCTGTAGCTGTGTGCTCGGGCATGTTGACTGGTGTAGCACGGACACTGTAGCCTGGGCATGCTTGTCATCATAGAAACAGATCATCAGATTGTGAAGTTTATTGCAGCTTCAGTGATATCGGCTGCCTTCCCTTCGACACACAGCGTCGCTGTTCACAGGAGCTAACATGTCGTGAGCGTTGATAGGCGACTTGTAATCAATCAGACAGTGCCTGGACGGAGCATTAAGCAAGACTCCAGCCTGGTGATAACCTATAGACAGAGAGGCAGCTGGATCAGAGCCAAAGTAGCGCATTTTAAAATTACATTACATTACATTAAAACATTTTATTTTACTACTTGCTGACGGAATTTCTCATTTCTGTGTTCCAGGAGCCATTCACTGCTTTCCATCCCGATTCAAAGTTTGTGCAAAAGTTTCTGAAGCCGCTGCTGATTGGAGAGCTGGCAGCAACAGAGCCCAGCCATGACGGAAACAAAAATGTGAGCTTGGCCTCAGATTCAAATAAAGACCTGCCATTATTCATGTAGCAGCTTTAGTCTCTTTAGTGTCAGGGGAACAACATGGCAGGAAGTAGCCTAGGCTACACCTGAGGAAAAGATGTAGGCTAGGTCAGAACCATTCACAGATCTGTTATTCATGAGTCCTACAGTGTTTATCTGAGATACTGGACTTGTGCTTCATTAGCTGTTAAGTAATGTCTTCTTGATCTTCTCTGTACCTAAAACCCTGGTGCCGCACGCCATCAAATGCTATGAAAATGTTCACAGAATGTGTCGATTTCTTCTTCTCTGCTCCCAGGCAGCAATTATGCAGGATTTCCAGGCTTTACGTACGCAGGCGGAGAACGAGGGTCTGTTTCGATCTCAGCCTTTGTTCTTCTCCCTCCACCTGGGTCACATCCTGCTGCTGGACGCCCTCGCCTGGCTGATGGTTTCGCACTGGGGAACCAGCTGGACCATGACGTTTCTGTGCGCGGTCATACTGGCAACCGCTCAGGTGACTTGAACACCGTTACCTCTAAATGAACTGTTTTGTGCTTCAAAAGATAAATAATCTCAAAATGCTTGTTTCTCTTCTGACTCTTTAGTCGCAGGCCGGATGGCTGCAGCATGACTTTGGCCACCTGTCGGTCTTCAAGAAGTCCAGCTGGAATCACTTAGTGCACAAGTTTGTCATCGGCCATTTAAAGGTAATTGGTAGTCTCGGTTGTATATATATGTCTTTCTGGACATTTTACACAGATTTGTTTTCTTAGGGAGCCTCTGCAAACTGGTGGAATCATCGGCATTTCCAGCATCACGCCAAACCTAACGTCTTCACTAAGGACCCTGACATCAACATGATGGACATGTTTGTACTTGGAACCACTCAGCCAGTGGAGGTGAGTAGCACACAGCTGATATTCCTGATTTCTTAAAACAGCCCTTAAACATCCAATGTGAGCTATAATCTCTTACAAGCTGCTCAATGTGTTGGCTCATTCTAACTCTGTATTCCTCTCTGTTACAGTACGGCATAAAAAAGATCAAATCATTGCCCTACAATCACCAACACCAGTACTTCCATCTTAGTAGGTTTTCTTGGAGTCATTTAAAAATAATGAAACTCCAACTTAGTGAAAAGTTTACAGGAATAATTGTTTTTTTGTTTCTCTTTTAGTTGCACCGCCGCTTCTCCTTCCAGTTTTCTACCACATCAATATAGTACAGACCATGATTTCTCACCGCTTGTGGGTGGTAAGATGCTCTCCTCTGTGTGGTACAGTGCAATTAATGTGAAGGTTTTTTGTTTGGTATCAGGTCACATAGGCAAATAGTTCTAAGAATATTTCAGCTTAAAGTGCTGAAGGAAAAAAAAACATTACAATAAGTGAAAATAGACAATGTGCCACAAATAGAGATAAAAGATGCATTTCAGGGAGATTCTTGGTAACACAGATACAGTATATACCAATCATATTCATATAATCATATTCTTTTCCTGTGAAGGATCTGGCTTGGTTTATGTCTTACTACGTTCGCTTCATGTACTTTTATGTACCTCTGTATGGCGTGTTTGGCTCAATGGGGCTCCTGCTCTTTGTCAGGTAAATGACCTAAAAGAATAACTCAGAAATGTTTTTGGTGAGACTTTCTCGACATACTTTATAAAGTGTATAAACTGTATGTTGCAACTAATGGATCGGTTGAGAGTTGTTTTTAAATTATTTATGAATGGTCTTTTGGGCTGGATGCTCCACAGCACTTTTCTTAAAGGTGAATTCTTTATTTTTAAATCGGTGCTTGTGATAAATTACAGTTTATCACAAGCACCCCCCCCTTTTTTTTGAGACACATACCGTGCAACACATGCTCTGAACACAGCAAAAATTTAAAACACATGAATACACATTCATACAAGACAGAGCAAGATAAAACAAAACAGACTACATGATGCTGGAGGAGGATAAACACCAGTGAAAGATATTTTTCAGAATCTGGCAACCCAAAAGTTGTTCCCATGTTTTATTACTGATCTATAAATCATTAAGAAATTATTTGTTAACTTAAATAAACCAAGTACTTTCAAACCCTTTATAAAAATGGCTTATTAGGAAGTGACATTATTATACAACAACTTGATCACATGGTGTGACAAATAATTTAGTGACTGGTATTGTTACCATTGACAGGTTTCTGGAGAGTCACTGGTTTGTGTGGGTGACTCAGATGAATCATCTGCCGATGGAAATTGACCACGAGAAGCACCGGGACTGGCTGAGCATTCAGGTACCTGGTATATTATGAAACAGGTGCACTCTGCGCTGCTGATGGGTTAACTCATCTGCACTAATTTGTATTACCCTCTACTTTAGTTGCAAGCCACCTGTAATATCGAGCAGTCCTTCTTCAACGACTGGTTCAGTGGACACCTCAACTTTCAAATCGAACACCAGTAAGTTTGTAGTGCCATGTCAGCTTTTTGAAGTGAATGAGATAAAATCAGTCTATAGATACAAATTTCATTAACAGTCCATCAGACATCTCTGAAAGCTACTGAAAATCATGTTACCAGTAATTTAACTCTTTTATGAAGCACCCATTAAAAACTCAAACTGATCAGACCTGCTGAACTTCATTTTAAATTCCAGTGATCTTAACGTTTTTTTTCTGAATTGTGTATAAAATGACTTGAATATTTATCTCAGTGTAAACATCATACAGTTAAGTCTTATTGAAGAGTTGGAACAAGCTGATGTAGAATACACTGAAGTTGACCGTGATTAATTTTAACACATAAAAGCTACTTAAAGCCCCTGAAAATGTAGTTTCAAATTGTTAGTTATTATTTTTAGTCTTACACATTAAAAATCTCAGCTTATCTGCTTTGGCAAAATACACAAAAAAAAACTAAATTGTAATAACTTTGGCAGAAAATACAGTTTATGTAGGACACCGCCAACCACAGTAAGATGTCGATTGAGAAAATTAGCTTTCAAAGCCTAAATTTAGGGGGAAACCTTTTGTCAATCAGTCAGCATACAAGATGATCTTTTGATCTTGGTGAACAATAGCTTTTATGTGCTATTAGAGGTTTATTGGTTTGCGCTGAGAGTAAAAAGTAGTTTTGCATTTGTATACCTTTGTAAGACAGAAGAGTACCATTTTGGCAAGTGCCTCCCTCAAGTATCAATTTCAAATGAATAAACATCTAGAAAATGTGAACTTCAAAAGCCTTCTGTTCCCTTTGTCTCTGAAGCTTGTTTCCCACGATGCCGCGCCACAACTACTACCTTGTGGCCCCGAGGGTCCGTGCACTGTGTAAGAAACATGGGATTCCTTACCAGGAGAAAACGTTGTGGCGAGGCTTCGCTGATATTACTGAGTAAGTCCAATTTAGTGTTATATCAAATATTGCCAGGATGTGACACAGCAGTTTGTCAAAAGCCCAAAAGACATGGTTTTTGGTTTGACAAGGCAGCAAAACCACTGTGTGTATATATGTCTTCAATAAAAGGTATGAAATTAAAGTGCAGCTGACAGAATAATGATGACTGAATGAGTAAAAAAATTGTTTGTAAGTTATTTTCTCACAAAATGTAAATTCCTTGCAGAACATATTAGAGTAGAGTATGCACCTCTTGTCTGATGTTTTGCGAATTGTTTTCTCATTTTCTTTTCTCAGGTCACTGAAGAGCTCAGGGGACCTCTGGCTCGATGCATATCTCCATAAGTGACCAATGTTATTCTCTACATTGTACCTAAAAAAAAAAAAAAGAAGTGATGTTTTTTCTCCTCTTCGGCATCATAAAATTATTGTATCTGTTTGGTTTTATAATCCAGTCAATAGCATGGGGATGATCTTTTTGTAATGATGGTGTTAGGGTTAAGTAGTTCAAACTTTTCAGATTCTATGCAGGGTTTTTAGTGCACCCAGGATTTTTTAAATTGCCTTACAGTATCTTGAGCAACAGTAGTATGGTGTTATAAATAAATAAATAAATAATAATAAATAAATAATATCTTTATGTTACCATATTTAATATACACTTAATTACATGTTAGGTTCTGTGTGTGTAGCATGAAGAGACTACAGACTTTCACTTCATTATACAACCTTGTGTTGTCTGATAAATAAACTACCTTGATCCTTCATCCTTGATAACTGTGAAAGCTGATATTGAGGTGGTGTTTTTTCTTGATCATGTGATACAGTTTGAGCAATAAAAGATACAATTATGCTGACAAATGCTGTGTAACAGGATTTAAATGTTAATCTACACTTTTTGTAAATTTCTTGTCAAACTTTCCTCTTTACTTGCAACTCTTGTTGATCTTACAGTATATAGTAAATAACTGTACTGTTTCTCCACTTCTTGCATTATTGGTCCATAGACAAACCCAAGTTATGTACAAATAAGGTGTAAAAGCAAATATTTACAATTTTTTTTTAATGGCCTTGAATATTTTGTTTAAATATTCATTTAATTATTCATACATGACCAACAAACGCTCATATTATCTTATTATACCCGTGTGTATGTGCAGTTCACACTGCAAAATATAATGCTGCATAAAAACACAATCAGCTGCGTCTGACACAATCGACCTCAACATCATGCTTCAGGACTGTCGGTAATGGTCACTGTGTCTGGGATTTTGTGGCTCAGAACCCAAATGCAGACAAGGACACAGCTTAAAAGGATATTCACACGGTTTATTGAATACAAGATCAAGATATGGTTTGATTTGGCTCGATGCTGGGGGTAAGGTTCCTCCGATGTCGCGGGGCAGGTAAGTGCCAGGGCCAGGCAAGGCAGGTAACAGGGCTGACAGAAAAGTGAGACTGCGGTGGGGAAATCTCCAGCCAGGCTTTCTCCGTGACTGAGCGACACAAGAGCAGAGCAGGGTCTCCAAAACTGGTACAGGGTAACAGGAGGCAGGTTAAGAAGGCCGTAGCGTTACCTACAAACAAGACTTAATAATCCAGCGGGAAACTGAGGAGATAGCAGGGTATAAACCAGTCCTGATGATCACAGGAGACAGGTGTGTGAAACGCCGATTGCCTGCAGCTGGGGAGACACGCCCAGCTACCAGAGATGCAGCCCACAACTCTGCCCTGAGGGAGAGGAAGGAAAAGACGAACGAGAGGGAGAAGAAGAGAGAGAGAGAGAGACACCACACATTGACAAACAAAACTAAAACCCACCAAGCATCTCTCACACACTCAAAAAGGGAAAAAAATAACTCAAACACAGACACCCACCAGCTGTCACCCAGTGTGACACACTGCAGGCAATGTACCCTGTGGTTCAAACTACCTCTCTGGGATTTCCTACAATGTGTCTTGGCAAAGACATTTCCTCCTCTCACTGCTCTCCACTGGGGTGTCCAAAGGCTCATGGCTAAGGCCTCTTCTTTTCTCAATTTACACCACCACACTGGGGCCAATCATTTACTTGCATGGTTTCTCCTACCATGCAGACTTGGGTGTCATGATTGATGACCAGCTGTCCTCCTCCTCAAATAAGTGGCTTTGGATAAAAGTGCCAAATGAGTAAATATAATGACAGCATTGCACTATTATAGACAATAACTTCATGCAGGATTATTTAATTATTGTTGACTTCTTATTAAAACCGGAACATATTATATTAATACTTAAATAATAAAAAAGGACTTCTGTTACTGGCTAGGAGGACTAGAGTAAAACAAAAATAATTGGCTATATGTCAGACAAAGTCATTCATTAAACAGCTGAATAAACACAGACCACGTGGCTTTGTTGTTGTGGGCACACATGCAGGCTCTTTCTTTGCTGCCAGAATCAATCCTCTCCTGCCTCTTCTTCAAGGTCTCCTGCAGCTCTGAGTCTCCAGTTGTCTTCTGTTAAAAAAGACAGATTTAAGATCAACAGAGTTCATTCTATCAATCAGGCACATGCACACATAGACATAAAAAGGGGCTTCAGCACCTGCCCTTTTTCTTCTTCGAGAGAAAGTGCCCTTATTTCTGAGCCGTTTTTTTTTTTTTTTAATAAATGAATATACAGTAGCCTATATTTATTCCTGTTCCGATTCTCTGAAGTGTTATGTATCCAATAACACCAAAAGAATAGAAACAATTTATTGCCTTGTGAAAATAAACAAATTATTAATGAAACTATGCGATAAATACATACTTGAAACCAGTAGCATAGAAAACTTTTTGGCATAGTTTGCTTTGCTGTTGCCTGCTCCTGTGATAAACCTAGTGAATCCTAAAGAAGACCGTGGTCTCTGTGTGAACTGATTATTTTGTAGAGTTTTTGTAGAGTTAATATATTTGTCTTGTTTTAAAAAATGACCCTGCCCACCAAAATGTCTGTGCATGTCCCTGCTGTCAATGACTGCACTGTTTTGACATAAAATTGCATAAGCATTGGCAACAGAAGGGAGTGCTACTTCTCTTATCTAAATACAATAAAAGATTACAAGGTTATTAATTACCTGTTCTTCCCAATGACATACAAACAAGGTATATAACGCACCAGATACCAAACATAAGAACAGTAGCAACAGCACATGTCGAATCATGTGTCCAAAGTACCACAA
>NW_024043067.1:0-23816 GCF_014851395.1 Micropterus salmoides | reverse complement strand
ATTGACATAATGTCCATATTGGATTTACTCCATGGGGAGGGGACATCCAAGAGGACAGTGATGCAAAGGAAACTAGAGGCAAACTCCACTTTTCCTAAAAACTGAATTTCAACTTGTCTGTCTGTGTGTGTGTGTGTTTGTGGGCGTGTCTGGCTCTGGCTCCTAGCTCATCACCACCTGCAGTGTCTCGTACCTGTGGCTCATCAGTAATCAACCCATGCAGTCAAATATTGCGGTTCATCTCCCAGTGCTCCAGTTCGTCAGTTTACCTCCCGCTGTATAATTGCTACGGCCAACTCTCTGGGTTTAAATCTTGTAGTACTTTGTGTGATCTGTTTCTAATGTCATGTTTTTTGTCTGCTCCAGTTGTTTCCTATCTGTTTGCCTACCTACTTGCCTGTCAGTCTGCCCACAACTAACTCAAGGACGCCATTGTCTAATCCCTGCAGAATCTGAAGTTCTCCGCCCATTCCTCAACCATCTGGTTTTCTCTGCGCACTTTGAAAATAAACCTGCCTGTGTTTTTACATCTGCTTTGTGTCCACTCTTGAATTCTTAGTGGAAACCTAACAGTACAAACTGGCCATTAATGGAATCAGCGGACATGGCGACAGATACCCCGAATAGTCAGTCAGCCATCGCCAGCCAAGGAATCCTACAGGGACAACACCATCAATCCATCCGGACCCTCATGAACGACAGACAAGGTACCAATGAGCAGATCGCTCGCATTACGGACCAAGTAACCGCATTAATCCACTTAGTCTCCTCTACACAACCATCTCAAGTTAACCCTGCTTCCCAGGCACTTGCCGCGGATGCAGGCTGGAACGATGCAGCACTTTGAGGGGTGTTCAGAAATGGGCTTAATAAAAAGATAAAGGATGAGTTAGCTTCATGTGAGAACCCTACCAGTTTAAATTCACTGATTTCCTTGTCGATTCTGCTCGACAGCTTCCTGCGTGATCGGCGGAAGGAGCGTGCTAACCTGTCAACCCTGTTTCCCAGCCACGGAGCTCACTCACTGTTGCCTCCCCAAGTTTTCAGCTCCCGTGCCTGTCCCTACATCCTGCCCCGACTCTGAGCCCATGCAGCTGGGCTGGGTCCACCTGTCCCCAGAAGAACACTTCCGCTGAAGAAGCTCGGGTGAGTGCCTCTATTGTGGCGTTAAGGGTTACTGTATTGCCTCATGCCCAACACGGCCAAAAGGCCCAGATCCTCAGTAGGTGTGGGCATATTGAAGAGCCAGAACCAGTGTCCCACTAACAATTGCCTTCTTCTCCAAATCTCTTCCACTTTGTGCACTCCTCAGCTTTCCCTTCCACTCCAGGCCCTTATTGATTCTGGTGCTGAGGGTTATTTTATTGACAGGGATTTAGCCATTCAATCTGGGTTGCCTTTGGAGGCACTCCCTGAACCCTGTACTACCCGGGCTTTAGATGGCCATATCTTGGTTCAGGTCACTCAGGCTACTGCACCCCTCAAGCTAGTACTTTCCGGTAATCACAATGAAAACATCTCCTTTAAGCTAATCTCTGCTCCTAAAACCCCAATCATTTTAGGCTTCCCCTGGCTAAAAGTCCACAACTCTCATATCGACTGGGCTGCCTGCAGAATCCTCAGTTGGAGTCCTTACTGTCTGTCCACGTGCCTGCAATCTGCACTACCTCCAACAGAGTGTGCTGCTGCCCCACTTGACTCAGAGTCCCTTGATTTGACCAATGTTCCCTCTGAATATCGTGATTTAAATAGTGTTTAGTAAGAATTTAGCACTATCCCTTCCGCCACACAGACCTTATGATTTTGAGATCAAACTACTCCCGGACGCCCCACTCCCTTCCAGCAGACTGTACAATCTTTCTCACCCTGAAAGAGACACTCTATGGAGACTTACATCCAGGACTCCTGAAAGCTGGTGTGATCCGCCCTTCCTCGTCTCCTTTTGGTGCAGGCTTCTTTTTTTGTGGCGAAGAACATAAGTCCCTCCACCCCTGTATTGACTACTGTGGCCTCAACAACAGACTGTCAAACATAAGTATCCTCTGCCATTAATCAACTCCGCCTTTGAACCCCTGCAGCAGGCTACGGTCTTTTCGAAGTTGGACCTCCAAAACGCTTACCACCTGGTGCATATAAAGGAAGGGGACGAGCGATAGACTGCATTCAACATCCAACTCTGCCACTTTGAATACCATGTAATGCCTTTCAGATAGACTAATGCACCTGCTGTGTTCCAAAACCTGGTAAATGATGTTCTTCATGACTTCCTGAACCGATTCATTTTGTTTTACCTGGATGACATTTGGATTTTTTCCAGGAATCCCACAGAGCATGCTAGAAGACAAACTATATATCAAGGCTGAGAAATGTGAATTTCATTACAGCTCAGTAAGCTTTTCGCCTACATTATTGGTAGGGGCAAATACAGGCAGATCCAGGCAAAATCAAAGCAGGTGTGGAGTGGCCAATCCCTGTTTCCAGGAAACCACTGCAATAGTTCTTGGGGTTTGCAAACTTCTATCGCCATCAGAGACTACAGCAAGTTTTCAGCCCCTCTGACACAGCTAACTTCTACCAAGTCTCCTTTCTCCTAGTCTCCCGAAGCCCAAGCGGCGTTTGACAAGCTAAAATCTCTGTTCACAGTTCATCGTGGAGGTGGATGCTTCTGACAGTGAGGTGGGGGCAATGTGCAGGGGTGCATCTTTTGATCAGGCCCTGATCAAAAGATGCACCCCTGCACCTTTTTCTCTCTGGAATTATGATGTGGGGAACAGGAAATTCTATGCTGTTAAATTGGCATTACAAGAGTGGCATTACTGGCTTGAGGGCACAGATCAACCTTTCATTGTATGGACCGATCACAAGATCCCTGCTTATCTTCAGACCGCCAAGAGGCTAAACTCCCGCCATGTTGGGCATTGTTTTTTTTTGGCGTTTTAAATTTACTCTCACCTACAGACCAGGCTCCAGGAATGTGAAACCAGACACCCTGTCCAGAATGCACCATTCACCTGCAGACACACTCAACTCAGACACCATCCTTTCTCTGACTTGTGTAGTGGCGGCCATTCATTGGAAGATCGAGTCAGTCATGAGAAAGGCCCAGAGGACTCACCCAGATCCAGGTAACGGTCCTGAAAACTGTTTGTTCCCCAACTGTACTGCCAACTCTCTGAGTTTAAATCTAGTAGTACTTTGTGCGATTTGTTTCTAATGTTATGTTTTTTGTCTGCTCCAGTTGTTTCCTGGGCGTTCAGACTCTGCCTGCCTGCCTTCCTACCTGTTTGCCTACTTACTTGCCTGCCTGCTTGCCTGTCAGTCTGCCCACAACTAACTCAAGGACTAACTCAAATGTTTTTTGTCTGCTCCAGTTGTGTCCTGTGCATTAACCGATTTAATCCCACTGGTCACAATTGTGACCGTGACCTTGTTATTCTGAAGCTCTAGAAGTTGCATTGTTGGCTTTGGGCAAGAAATGCAACTTTTAAATGAAAAAATTGATTGTCTTGATTAAAACTCATCATTACCATATGACTAGTTTGAAAGGTCACATGACCAGATTAGTTTACTTCCTGCTTGCACATCTGGAAGAAGATGTCTTCCTCAGATGTTTTTTTATTTTTTAGGTACTTTAGCCCAAATGGTTTTGTTGAAAAACTATAGTAGGATTGCAAAGGTTAAAATCAGCTTAGAATCAATACGAACCATTATTACCACAGCTGCTACTGTGTAAAGTAAAACACTTTAATTAACAGATAGAATTTCCTACATATATTCTTTTAAGTGTCTACTACAGATTTACAGAATTATACTCCTGCATGTATATATTTTGCTCATAATTTGTTAATGGTCACAATTGACCCATCGCTAAGCCATGTCCCGAATACACAGCTGGCCTATCACAGCGCAGTATAGTCCGACACTTTCATGAATGCACTCCTTTGACTCTAATGTAAAAGGAGTCGTTTTCTAGCTTTGTTTGGCTGTATTTTTCTAAGATATGGTCAAACGCTGTTCCTGGGGTACTTGTAATAGTTACCAATAGTTAGGGTGGTTGATAGGAGAAGTAAGATTTATTCTCTTTCCAAAACCTAAAATAAATCCTGAAAAATGTCTGCTGTGGATTGTTCTTAATGTAATGTTAGTTAGCCAACGCTAGCTAACTTCCTACTGAATGTAACGTAATAAAGCCCAACTGTTCTGCTTTTTAATGATTGTAATAATGAATAGAGGCCTACCCAGCTTTACAGGAACAGTGTTGTTCTTTAATATCGTTGTATTTTGTCTCAAACGCGGGGGATGCGGTGGTTTGGGAATGGTAGGCATTAGCTTCTATATTTAATTTTTTTCACGTCCGTTTGAGTCAGTTTGACAGCCTGAATACAACCTTCAAATGTATAATGCAACTGCAAAACTGTCTGCTCCTTTCTGAGATCACTTTTTCCAACAAATTTGACAATATTTGTTATATAGTGCAGTAATAGACAGTGGCAGCACCGACAGTTTGTCAGACTTAGCAATAGTAACTAAGGGGGGCCGGGCTTAGCGAAGTGTCAGTTGTGACGGTAGTATAACACAGTGCTTCGTTGAAAACACAGGTTTTATCCTAGTTATCTTCTGTTTATTTTCACACATTTTGAAAAAATCTGATGTTTTGAACCTCTAAGACATGACACCCCAAGTGCTGTCTGCAGCATCATGATCATTCCTACATTTGAAAAAGTGGCATTTAAAAGTGACTCTGATAGTGATGGTTCAGATAGGTAGGCTATTGAAAGGCAATCTAAAGGTAAACTATCTGAAGGATGAGGCAGATGTTCATGTGAACCAATTGGTTTGAGATGTCAATTGAGGAGTGGCGACGGTGTGAGAGATTTCCACTGTGACACATCCACCAGTGTGTCCCTGGCACACTTGTGACACTTAACCCCTAGTTGCTCCAGGGGTGTGCAACCTGGCCCATCTTCAGTGCACTGAATTAGACTTACAAAATGATGCCATACTCAGCTGACGAACGCATGATACCTCATTATGGTAGGCGCGGGGGCACACCAGTCTGGTTTGGATATGAATTGTGGAGCCTTTCACCACATACAGGTTACATGTATATTATGGGCCCCATTGCAGAATTCAGACACTGTATCCCCACGCAAGTACGTTCTGCACTATGTTCTAAGGCAGTGGTTCTCAAACTTCTTCACGTCAAGGACCCCTAAACTGACACATATTAGACCACGGACTCCCATTTCACAAGATTTTTGCCCAGTGTTCAGCAACTGATAGAAATTTTGCTTTTAGAATTAGAAAAAGTTTTATTGCCAAGTAGGTTAACAAGGAATTTTCTTTTGGTGACTTACATAAATATAAAGTAAAAAATTGACATGATAAAAATATAAAGGAATAACAAATATATAAAAATATATTTGTGCAGTGATATGCAAAATATTGACACCGTAAAGGGGTGGGGGTACGACGGAATGTCTGAAACGGCTTGTGTCTGGGGTGGGAGGGGTCGCCTCAGAGTCTTGGAAGCCTACAGGTCTTTGAGGGGTGAAAGACTGTTTGGAATGTTTGATTGGTTTAGATTGGTAGATGTTTTATTACAGAAAGTGCATGAAATCCATGACCGAAATAGTAATCCTGTTATTTATGGATGGAATTATAGTGAAACAAAACTATTCCCCTTTTTTGCTGAGGACCCCTTGGACCCACCAGAAGTACCTCTGGGGTCCCTGTACCCCACTTTGAGAACCACTGTTCTAAGGCACAGTTTATGTCCGCCTGCTCTGACATGCTGAATGTTTGTTTTTTTATTGCTTGAACTTGCTGGATGATATACCTGCCTCACCTTCTGCAATGATGTTATTCACAGTTTGGTCAATCTAACTCGGTTAATTCTCAAATTTGATGTTTCTGTAAATGAGTAGTTTTAATTTGAATATGAAAACACTGTTAAACAACCTGTGGACAATGGAATGAATGGGGGGGGGGCATCTCTACAATATTCAGCACACTCTACTCTGCTTAGGCTGCAAAACGTACATAAATATGTAGTCAGCATCCTATTGGATATCAATCTTAAAATAAATGCTTGTGCGACACACAAGTGGAGGAAGCACTGTGAAGGGTAGCTTGGCTGTTAACATAGTTCTGCTCCTTTGCTCTTTTCAAATCAAATTTAAAGTTAGAGGTTTAATAATAATAAAAAACAACCTCACAAATTAAGCTTTTTATGTGTTCCTGGGTCAGTGGGTGTCGCTTCTTTGCAAGAGTGAAGTTAAAAAGACCATTGCTTTGAGTGATTATCTGAAGGAAGGGGCTTTTCTTCTGCTTGTGTGTGTCTTCTCCTCTCTGTCAATCAGTTTTAAAACAAATGATAAAAATAATAATAAAAAAAACACATCACTTTCATTTGTTTGAGGTTTTGACTGGCGCTTTTAACAATATAGTCTGTGTGCTTTCTTCTTCTGCAGTGGTTTAATGGAACCCAGCTGCAGAATTAGCACCACCAGCTGTTTATCTTGATGAACCCAACTCATTATTCACATACCAGCAGTGAGCATTAATTTTCTATTACAGATTTGTTGGAAATTTTTAATTTTTAATAAATTTGGATTGAAACTTGATTGAAACTATTGTCTGCTACACTGCTCTGATGTCAGCACATTTTCACTGCAGGATTTCTCAAGGATACAGTGGCTGAAATTCAGTAATGAATATGAAGTACTGCCTGTGGGACACAGGAGGAACTTTGCAAGTTCATATAATGTGTTTTACTGTGCCAAACATTTGAAGTTAAATATATATCCTGTATATATAATATGAAAACCTAAAAAACCTAAATTAGATAGCTTGGCTTGTCTGAAGCATGCCCAGAAGGTGTGGATTGTCATTTCAAATGTAGTAGTTTTGATCATGAGACTGCATTTTGCAGAAGCACCTACTGTCTAAGTCCATTTAATTCTCCAATCAACTTTACGTGTCTCTCTTCCTCCTTCACTCTGTGTCACTGTCTCATCTGAGCAGAGAGACAAGCATTTTTGTGTGTGTGTGTGTGTGTGTGCGCGTGCGCGCATTCACTTGTTTAGGCAGCCTTGGCTTTTATTGCTAATTTAGGTGAGAGGTGATCCATCACATAATGAAGTATGTAGTAAATTGTATTTGTGTGAGTGAGTGAGTGCATGTGCGTGTGTTTGTGTGTACTTGTTTTATTGCCAGCATCGTGATGTCAACAACCTGAATATTGTATGAGGGGAATTGCAACAAAAACCCACACACACACACCCACACCCACCCACACACACACACACACACACACATACATACAGAAGGTTGAATGATGAGCAGGGAAAATGCTTGTTTATCCTTTGGCTTCTGCTGTTCTGTAATTCATGTTGATGGATGAGTAATCAGCTAATGATATGAGCGAGAGAGGCAGAAAGGAACAGAGAGGGCGGTAGAAAGAAAGAGTATGGTGTTAAGAAAGGACAAGAAGGACAAAGAGTGAGTGAGACAGATGCAGGCTGAATTGATCTATCGATCTGGGGTGCGTTTCCTGTACCACCACGGAAAGTAGCACTATCTCGGTACGATGCATCGTTAAACTAACCAACATCTGAAGTATGACCGTTTCCTAAAACTGTCATGCCTTGTTGGTACCACTGTGGTTAGAACTAACTTGAACCAACATAGTTCAAACTAACACAATATTAATTATGCTAACTTGTTATTTAGGCGTTTCATATTATAGTCGTACCGGTAATACCAAGAAAATCAACAATAGTATTAATGACATAACAATATAATATATAACCTAATCATTTTATTTAGCCTAACGCTATTGCTATAAAAAAAGTTATAGCCTATAAACATTTTAGAAGAAAAAATTTAAAACTTAGCGATTAAAAACATTTAGTAAAATAGGTGTAATCTGCAAGTATCTTCATTTCAACACTTTAACACTATTATGAATCCCTTGGCCACAAATGATGCAGGGTCTTGAGAATAGCTCAGTGTGAGAGTTTGTGAATATTCTGTATTGTGACAGACACGTTCAAATCCCGTGATTTTTCTTTGTTATAATGACAACGAAACCTCTCAGGGATTTATTCATAACAGTACTTTCATGAATTTTATGCTGTCCCTTTTTTATTTTATGTTTGTAATGAAGACTAGAGAACACCCATCTTCGTCATAGGCCTAGAAATTTATACATGAAGGTAATATTAAAAGTCTTGTCTTTACATTCTCTGTATTGTCCTTTAACCTTTGTACTGGGTGACTAATTTTAAATGATTTAAATTGTGAACAGATGGGTAATCTGTGAGAAAAACACCTGCTGTTTGTAGATGGTCTACACCAAGTTACTTAGTACTGAATTAACGCAACCCTACCCATGACCTGACAAATACATTTAAAATAAGATTTACAACTACATTTAAAAAAAAAAAACTTCACCTTAAAAATGTATGTTTGTACAGCAAGATTATTGAACATCCTGTAACGGTAGGAGACAGAACGGACCCAAACGCAACTCTGAGTATTTGCAAAAGAGGTTTAATGAGGAAAGAGGGGGGCGAGGAGGGACGGGAGGAAAGAAGGGGAGTGGCAGGCGAGGACGCGGGGGACCGAGCATCTGGAGGAGCGGAAGGAGCTTAGGCTGGCCCGGCTGGCCGAGCTGGGAGGCAGAGGTGAGTGAACCTGGCAGGAGGAAACAGACAGACACGGTTAGCAGGTAACCAGGGCGTGAAACAAAGGGAAATTTCAAAAGAGCCAGAACAAAGCAGTGACACCAAGTCAGGAGCTGCGACGATCGAGCGAGGATGGAGTGGAAAGCCGGGGTAGAAATACTGGTCGTGATGAGGCTGATGGCTGGCAGGTGCGGCGGCCGGGGATGGAGGTTAACGAGGTTTAGGTGTGGGTAGCCAGCCGGGCTCCGGAGCAGAGAGGGAGAGAGCACACAGAGAGAGAGAGAGAGAGAGAGAAGGCACAGGAAAAAAAACAAGAATGCGAGGGAAAGGAGAAACAGGACACTCACCAACAGCCGGGCTGCCACCGCGACACATCCCTTGCTTACACACATTACCTCCACCTAGTAAAACTGCGTTTTCTTTCTTCTTTCTAGTCACCGTGAACTAAGCTTCTAACCACAGGTGAGGAGCTGTAGTACCATGCAACTTAACCATCAATCAACAATCAACATTTTTTTATATAGCACTTTACAGCAACCAACAGAAGAAGAAGGAAGTTGCTGCACCACTACTGCATATAGAAAAAAATTCTAAATAAATAAGTTTTGATTTAAAATTAACAACATCCGTTATAATGCAAATGTCAGGGGGAACCTTGTTCCAGAGTTTTGGGGCAGCAACAGCGAAGGCTCGATCACCCTGCTGTTTGTACTTCGACCTCGGGACCTCTAAAGCCCATTGATCCGAAGACTGCAACAGCCGATTTTGCCCACCAAAGTTAAAATCTTGCAAAAATACTCCACAGGTAGGCCATTTAAGGCTTTGAAAACAAACAAAATCTTGAAATCGTTTCTAAAATGCACCGGAAGCCAGTGTAGTGTAAATAGACAGGGAGAGATGTGTGCACTTCTAGATGTATTTGTTAAAAAGCGACCAGCAGCATTTTGCACAAGCTAAAGACGCAAGATGGATGTTTGACTTGGACCAACATAAAGAGCATTGCAATAATCTAGCCTTGAGATAATAAAGGCATGAATAGCCTTTTCTAGATCGTGCCTATTAAGAAAAGGCTTAACTTTAGCCAGGAGACGAAGTTGGAAGAAGCTCGTTGAAACATTGCTAATCTGCTTGTCAGATTTTATGCTGCAATCAAATGTCACACCCAAATTTTTTGACAATTTGCTTGCCGCATGAAGTCAAAGCTCCCAGACTGGATTGTCTGACATACATTTAGTACTGAAGATAGTTGTTACGAACCTCACATTGAAGCCCAGTGGGAGGAGGTAAGTACAATTTTATTATACTATATATACTTTTCTTATACTCTCCACTGATTAGGAGATTGGAATCGGCCGCACTCCTCAGGTTGCTGGCTGCAGCTCTGGGGACGGGGCAAGGTCCTGCTTAGGGCAGAGACACAAACAAAACCCCCCATATACACATATGGCCCACGGCTCGTAACAATAATACACTCAGTTTTATCTTCATTCAGATTAGGAAAGTTCCGAGAGAGCCACAACTTAATATCATTTATGCCATTAAGCAGGCAGTTTAGTGCAACACTGTCATTAGGTTTCATAGGCAGATAAATTTGCAGGTCATCTGCATGACAATGAAATGACAGGTTGTGCTTGTCTATTAAAGCCCCTAACAGCAACATATATAAAGAGAACAAGATGGGACCAAGAAATTAACCCTGGGGCACCCCGTAATAGAGAGGAGCAGATGATGATGAGGGGAAGTCACCCAATGTGACAGAAACTCCTATTTGTCAAATAGGAGCTAAACCATTGAAGTCCGGAGCCTTGAATGCCTAAAAAATGCTCAAGGTGTGCAAGAAGGACTGCATGGTCCACTGTATCAAAAGCTGCTGTCAGGTCCAAAAGCACTAATACAGTAGGACCCCCACTTTCACAGTCTTCTGATACTCTACAAGACTGTCCCTTCATAAACCCAAAGAAACTTGTAACTTGTCCTTCTTCCACATTCGTTCAGCTTGTCTGCAGCGTTGCCTAAGGGCCCTTGTGTTGTCGTTTAGCCAGGGGTCCGCTTTATGTTTAATAGACTTAAACCGATAATGACAGTGGTTACGAACGTTTGTCGGAACTATGGTTTGGGAACTATGGCTTAACGATTGTTCGCACCATGTAAGTTACGAACTTAGTTACCTCCATAGTTCGAACTAGGATTTTGGGAAACAGTTGCGTCGCAACTACATAGTTCCAGCCAAGGAAGTTGCTACAGTAGTTAGCAACGATGTTTTTTGGAAACGTACCCCTCAGAATTTTGGTAGATATCAGTGCAGACACTGACTTTAACAGTTAAAGTCTTGGCTAGCCATGCCTCATACACATGAAATATTGTTTCCTGTAATTGCAATATTGTGACATCTCAACTTTATAAACCTTCCATACAAGTACAGTTTTTCTCAATCACTTTGGCACAATCGTTGAATGACTATTAAACTTTTCAAACTAAATGACTATTTATATTAACACTAGGCCAGTTGTTCACATGACTATAGTCAGTTATAATTGCTTTGGCAGAAAATACACTGAGTAAGCCTTGCATATAAAAATAGTTTGTATTCATTTGCTATTGAATCGTATTACTCTCAAATGCAAGTATACACATGTTCATTGTGTAAATCTCTACATGCTAAATAGAGCAACCACAATCACAATAACCTGTCACACATATATTAGTTGTCAGATGGACAGGCTTAGGCTAGATGGGGAACAATTCAATTTCCTGACAATTTAAAGCAAACGCAACTGCTGTCCAATTTAGCTGACAGGTGAAATTCAACCAGTCAGTTCTCAAACACATTTATACTGCAAGGGTAAGACTAAATGTTACAGCTGTGGAATATGGAGCATAGAGGAGACAGACCGGGGCCAAGAGCCTGCCTGTGCAAGCGGAAGGGGCATTAGAGTCCGAGGGGGTATGGTGAGGGGGGAGAGGTGGCACAGAGGATGAGGAAGAGCCAGAAAAAGGCAAAGACATAGAGAAATCTCAAATGAGATCCAGGCAACAATTATAGATCATGTAATCAACTATGGCCTAAGTATGACAGAGGCTGGTCGGAGAGTGCAACCTAATCTGGACCGATCCACAGTGGCTAGGATTGAGTGTCTGCCCCGTGGTGGTGGCAGAATATCACTGCTCAACAAGAAGTTGAAATTAGGTATATGGTTGTAGCAAACAAGGCTATTAGGCTAAAAGATCTTCAATGCAGTCATACAAGATGATGGCATTTTTCAAAATGTCAACACTGTTAGGCTCTCCACAAATGATTAGTGCTGAAGAGGTATCACATTGCAATGAAGCAACTCAACAAGGTACCTTTTTGAGAGGAATGGTGAGAGAGTGAAGGAGCTGAGGTACCAGTATGTACAGGTAAGAATTCATACATTTTTGTGTTTGTTGACGAGGCAGCATTCAACTTGACCAAAACTTGGTCACCGAGCCACTGTTGATGTGTCAGGCCAGCATGGAGGGAACATTACAATGTGTGCTGCCATATGTGACAATGGTGTACTTAGCCACATTACCATCATTGGGCGCTATAACACACAACATCTTCTCAATTTCCTGGAAACTCTTTACAGGGATGAGAGGGGGTTGGTAAGAAATGACTTGCCAACGTATGTTTTAGTTTTGACAATATTATATAGTGGGTAACTGACATACTTTCAGAGTACGCTGTCATTTCACAAGATAACTTTACATTTTGACTGTCTTGGTCTAAACAAGGATAGATTGTACTTTTTTTACTGAGTTTTTCACAACTGTAAATTTGTTTCAATAAATGTGCCAAATTCATTGAGAAAAACTGAAACATCTCCACTGAAGATACAGCCTCAAGATTCTTTCACTATGTACCCTAGGCTTTTATTTGGGCCTACATCCTGCTTTTGGTGAAACAGTTAAGTATAATTCTGCTGTGAGTGTTCATGCTGGGAAAATGACAAAATGATATAACCAGTATGCATATTAAATATGTTTTTTGAGTGTAGTGTTAATGGACACTATTATCCCAAAATGCAATGCACAAAGAAAATGGAGGACCTGCTTGCAGGAAAAAAAACATTAAATCAGTTGTGGGTGATGGTGAAACAGCTCCAAAAAGATTCTGAAAAACAAGCACTATTAAAAAAGTATTAAATCTTTGACATTTCGCTTTCTCTTTGTAAAGTTGAATTGGCAGTGTGGACCTACTTCAACGTCACGTTATGTATCATTTCCTGCTAGCATAAAATAGTAAAGTATGCAGATTATACTACCTGCTAAAATAGTGCACTGTGACAATGTTTGCAGTTCCTGTTAGCCATGCAGACAATCAACTCAGTTGCTTTTGTTACTGAAGAAATAGTCTAAATGTGATTATTATTATCATTATTAATATTATTCTGGGCAAGATGTAACTATTTGAAAAACTGTTTTATGTATTTTCTATGTAGATTTATGCTCCAAATGTTTAAGTGTATGTATTTAAATTTATGTTCATGACATTTGTTTTCTGATTTGACTTGGTTTGACTTCAGGTACTCCGGGTTAAACATAGACATGAAGTCCCCTAGATTAAACGCATAAATACCATCCCAATCAGATTTTACACTGGTTTTGGATCGGTACCTGATATTGGAACAAGGAGGGGGAAAAATCAGTGCCTCCCTGACAGAACTGGGGTTCAGACATGTCCCCTGACCTTGATAGTAGGGCTGTCAAGTCAACAAACAGGCAGAGGAAGACTGTTTGTTTAGAGCTTAGCTGCTTCTTTGCACTTTTCTTTTGTCTTTCTTTCGACTTCCTCCTCTTCCACTCTGTCTCCCTCTCTTTCATCCTATGAATGATGCATAGACCACTAGATAGACTAAGCACACATTGAAAATCAGCTGTGACCTTTGCTGATAAGCTATAAGCCAGGGCTCGGCATTTTTCCACTCTGCTGCGAGCATGGGACTCAGAACCCTTCTCCTTCACAATTATGTAAATAGTTGCTCCCATGACATGGGCCGGACTATCAGAAAGGCAAAGGTCCACTTGGTTTAACTCTAATGCTTTTGCATTGGTTGTATTTGCATGGTAGATCTGACCTGTTGCCAGCAACAGCAGGGCTTCTTGTAGAAGAAAGAAAGCTTTCTACCTTTGGCAGCTATGGAAATAATGTTTTGTTTCCCTCTAATTAAATAAATTAAAATTAAAGCCAGCAGATTCAGCAATGATATTAAATTATAAAGTCCCCCAGAAGGTGTCTGGAGAAGGCAAGCATGCATCCTAAAGGCAGTTGAGATCAGGTCAAAACTGTGAAAATCTTCACTCTGTACCAGTAAAATAACTCGAAATGTCAAATATTTCATATAGTAATAAAACTTTCCGCGCATTCACTCATTCACATTCAGGAAAGTGATAAAAATAACTTCCGGCTGAAGGGAACATAGACTCAAGCCTACAGGTGGATGCTGGAGTGGAAGTGAATGAAATGCTACATGAATCATCAGTAGCAGTTACAGCAATTGATTGCAGCAGCACCATTATGCCAGGGCAAAGAAGTGAGCAGAGCATCGAGTGGGACCTTATTGCAAAAAATACATTGGATGTTGCAGTGAGTAGAATAGTAGGCAGTGTGAGTTGATCTAGGTGCCGGTTTGACATGGTGGAGAGCAAGGCAGGTCCGTGAGTCTCAGTGGAGAAGTCTGCCATAGCAGCAAATAGACCCAGTAACAGCTGACCTAATGTTCATATAAATAGTCATATAGTTTGACAAAGGCACAGCAGTGGAGTAAACTGGAACACAGGGAAACAACACATGAATTAAAAACATCTGAAGCAAACATGGAGACTTGGTCATATTATAGTTACCACAATGGTAAACAGAACAATCTGGTGACGAGCCGGGGTTGATATTCTGCAGAGTCTTGATTAGTGGAATGAGTCTCAGATGTACAGAAGGCAGGTAGTCACTGAGCAGCCATGGAGCCTATGTTGATTCAAGAGCTTGGTCTTTCAAGTTGAGAGCATGACTTTTTAATTTCACGTTCAGATGTTTTTATACTGTCCTTCAAACTCAAACATCCCCTTCATGCGCTAAGATTTGCTCTGTTTCTGCCAGGTGTAGTGTTGACAAAGGAAATGGTCTCCCGCCTGTTAGCCAGTGTGTTTGCTTTACTTTTTAGAGCGTCCCTTTGGGGCGATTACTCTTTAACCGGGTCCATTTACTCCTGCCCTCCACAGCTTTATTGTATACTTTCTTTATTTTCTATACAACTTTTGGAATAAAAGGACAGTTATTACATATAGCAGTGCCCATACTTTTTACTGCAGCTACATACTGTGTAATAGTAGTGCTATAAGAGTGCTAGAGGAGAAAACAGCATAATTTTTGTCATTCAGTCACAGATTTTTTATTTTAATGGTACTATCACTTTCTTCAAATTGAATTAATAAGTTATATTTGTGCACAAGAATACATCCATGATAATACTGGCTGTCCAGGCAAAGAACATACCTGCACAAACGTACATTAGATGCAGTCATGCACCGGAGTGCAGAACTCCAGGTCTTGCTTCACCCTTAATTGGCTCTAATCAGCCACCTGTTTAATGACTACCACCTATTATTTATTCATCATTCTCGCCATTCTCTATTTCAGAGCTCTTCATACTGTTCATATTGTCATATTGTATATACTGTATACCACATCCTCCTAGCTCAAGTATATACTGTAACACCTGCACATAATACTTTTATTCCAGCATCTTTTGCACTATGCTCCATCGCACTGTGTACATGTATGCATGTATGTTTATGTGCACCTATACATCTCATCCACCTCCTACATGTAAATAATAATAATAATTTATTTCTGCATCCTTTGCACTCTGCTCATTGCACTATTGTCTCAATCTGTCTATACTGTTTTTTATTATAGCGTGTATGTATGTGTTCTCTATACTGTAGCCTGTGTCTTATTTTATTATTGTATAAGTAAGGACATTGTGAGCAATGTACAATCTGGTGTCAAATTCCTCGTATGTGTACACATACCTGGCAATAAAGCTGATTCTTAGTCTGATATGACCAGGTATGTTAACATCAGTAAGGCATTTCAATGCAGTGAGATTTGAAAGGAATGAAATCCAACACAGAGGCTGCTCTTTTTCTGCTCGACTGGTGAGTAACATTACCTTTGCTGTTTTACACAAAGGATAGTTCACTACTGTCTTGGCAATTTGTTGTCATGTTGAGATGGCTGATCCCAACTAGTTAGCTTTGTTAGCTTTGTTGCAGCAGTAACCGAGCTGAGAGTAGTTGCATTATTTGCTCTGTGTTTGTCCACTCGGACGGTCTGCAATAGTATCTGTCCGTAAAACGTTAGTAAAACAATACAGGAAATCGCCACAACATGATACCAAATCATACCACACGATAACAAATTGCCACAACACGACAGCAAATTGCACAACACTACAGCAAATCGCCACAACACGACAGCAAATTGCACAACACTACAGCAAATCGCCACAACATGACAGCAAATTGCACAACACTACAGCAAATCGCCACAACTTGACAGCAATTTGTCACAACATATCACCAAGTCTGTTACAATACTCAATATGTTTACCTCTATACTACAGCTTGTGTGTTAGTATTATACTAGTACAAGACTGATACTTTTGAGGTGCTCTATGGAATTTTGCACAGAAAACATTTGTATGACTTTGCAGTAAAGTTTGTAGTTGAGGCTCAGCCACTGTGGATGAATCCAGCTTTCTCTGGATGAAACACTTGCTCAAGACACTTTTTCACTATCAAGTTCTTCATTTGTTCCATCCGGTGTAAAGAGGATCCTAATCAAATAAGTTTACTCCATCAATGGAACTTCATTTGTGAAAAAATGTTGAATCTATTCATATTAATCACAAGGGATTTCATATTTCAGGCTGATTAGATGGGTGTAATTTTGCATTTAGATCCTGCCCAAAGCTCCTTTAAATTCTAAGCTATTCAGCCTCATTTGCTTTTTAGTTTATCTGTTTTTTCTGGAATAACTGATTTAAAGGCAGGGTAGGCAAGTTGTTTCTAAAACATTTTTTGTCATATTTGTTGAAACTGTCTTTATACACCAATACATATAACAAAAAAGTTAGGTGCTCTGAAAAAGAGAGTATAAAAATCAGCTGTCTGTAGTCCTCTCAGGGCTGCAGAAAAAACAGCCACTTGTTCCATTCGGCCTTCAGCGCAACTCTCCAGCCTCTGGAGAGGTCTCGACCTCATCCCAGTCGGCATTTAGCCCGACCTCCGGAGAGGTTACTTCTTCTTTGCCTCCCCGGTGCCCAGCCCCTGGGAAGCCTGCCTCAGGACCCATGTTCCCTCTCTGCCCTGCCGCCGGGCCGTCCTCCTGAGATCCCACGTTCCGTCTCTGCCTTGCTTTTGGGCCGCCCTCCTCAGGTTCCACATTCCCTCTCTGCCCTGCCCCTGGGCCGCCCGCCTGAACTCCCTGGATCCCCTGCTCCGCTCTTGGGCCGCCTGCCTGAACTCCCTGGTTCCCCTGCTCCGCTATGGGGGTAGTTATGTTTCAATATTATTTGTGTGAACAGATGAGCGATCTGTGTGTGTAATCTGTAAATATATAACACAAAATGAAGATTTGTAAACTCACAAATATTTTTAAAAATATTTGTGAATATATTTAACAGCTCACAAATAAATGAAGCACATTTGTGAATATCTTCCTAACATTTACAACTTTCAAATAGGCATTTGTGAGTCCCACCTGTATTTGTTGATCTCAGTTCTTCACACACGGAGTTTTGAAACAATCTTTCCGCTGATGGAAAGAAAATCGACTCGTGTCATTCGGCTGTTTTTGGAGACCACGTAATAATGCCTGCTGACGCCCGCCGATGACGTCATTTCCACATTTCAAAGTAAAACGGCCCCCGAACTGCCTGAGTGTGTGAGCTTGTTGCTGTCGTGAAGGAAATATCAGCTGCTGTTTCAACCAAATGTGAATGCAGACTAAAATTCAACCGTGTTGTTGTGTCGGGAGAGGCAGCGATTCAAACCAGCAGTGAGCAAGAAATAATTTATAATATAACAATGTATTAAGCTATGAGGACAGGGAAAGTCCGCTAGCCGCTAGACTAATTTCAGCAGTGTGAAAATGCCACTGGCTCTAGCTAATAATGGTGTTTAGCAAAAAGCAAACCATGACTATGAGCCGAATGTTTGTTAAAGGTTGGTGTGAGCTATCTTCGATGCATGATAGTGGACTGTACTGAATTTACATTTAACCATATACTTTTTTTCTAGTATGGCCAAAAGCCGAGTGGACATTGGTGGTAGTTCCTGTCCTGTGGTCAACACCAGCATCAAGAAGTGGACCAAAAGAAGGACAACTACGGAATTAAGAATTCATAAGTCCTTAAGATATAAATCACAGTTTAATGCTAACAGCGCCCGGACAGTCGGAGGTGTGCACATAACAGAGACCCATGATCTCTGCTACTGGTCTGGGACCAGTGTTGCCCCTGTATCCGACACATTTCCCCGCTGCTGATGAATGAATGAATTACCACGCTAATTGGTCATTGCTGGTTTGGTTCCCTGTGTGTCCTGTGAGTGCAAAGCAAGTGTGTGTGCCGGTGTGTGGCAGCGAGAGAGAGAGAGCGAGCGGTAGAACGTGATGGTGAAAGTTAGCGGAGGAAAATATTGAAGTTACTTAGTAAGTTGTCCGTCTGATAGGACATTTGCAGTGTAGGTCACAGTCTGTCTGTTAAGTCTGTTTCCGCAACTGCTAGCTAACATCTCCCCAGTAAAGCATGTTGTTGTATTTTCTTGCCGCAATGTAAGGTTAACTTTAGCTAAATTAGGAATGAGCAATGTTAATTAGTTGCGTGTCAATATTACCCAACTTGTCAAGGAATGAGAACATCAGGTTCAAGCTAAACTGGTGTCCTGTACACAGACTGTAATGTTACATCCTGATAGTTAAGTTAAATGAAGTTAACTTGCCACGCCTCAACCACACCTCCAATCACCTGTCAGGCTACATATACCGCTCAGCCTGCCCCACTTGTTTCTGATTGCGCGAAGCAAGACAGACAACGATCCACGCTCAACAGCTCACTGTTTCAGATCGCTTGATGCAAGACAGACAACAATCCACCTTCAACAGCACATGCTCAACAGCGTGCTGTTTCAGATCGCTCGACCCACCCTCCCTTTCTCTTCATCTATTCATCTCTACACACATCCGCTCATCTTCTGTTCCCTCCATCCTCTCTTCCCTCATCCCTTCATCCCCTCTTCCCCACTCCCCTCATCCCTTCACCCTCCCATCCCTGCTTCCCTCATCCCTTCATTCCCCATCCCTATTCCCTTCAACCCCTCATTTCTTCCTGTTCAATCAAGGCACAGCTCTCTCATGTCTCATCTAGGTACAGTCTGGGGGGCTTGAAATAAGCTCGGGCGAAAACACTTCCGAGACGTAGCCCCCACACACTTCTCCATGCCCAGTCTTCTGTACACCCTCTCAGACCAGCCTATCAGACGACATCCTTCTTCCACCATCACCCTTCCCCTCTACATGCATTAATCCATCCTCCATAATCCATGCATTCCATATTTGCGTGTACCTCTAAATCACACATTGTTGTGGCGTTGTCCTTCCTAGTGAAATTATATTTCATTTTCCAGAGCAGTGACAACTGGTTGTTAAAGGAAGGATGCTGCTGACCACGGAGGAGCTGAGGCTAGTTAAGTAAATTTGGGGTGTAAACTAGTCATTTTAAGCAATTGAGGAGACATTTCTTTTTAATGTGCAAATTAAATGCTTAGTAATTATCCAGAAATCACAGAAAAAAGATGCATCAAGATGGATCGCTGCCCTCTGAACTGTAATCAAATCGAATCTTGAGGTGCCAAGAGATTCCCACCCTAACTTCCCAAAGAGTATTCCCTTTCATTTACTTTTAAATGTCCTTTAATGTTTTGTAAAACTCCAATTGTCCACTGCATCTGTTAGGGCCTGTCCATATGGTCGCCACTCTTTCAAACTGGTATTACTATTAAAACATTAAATCAAAAAGTCATAATTACTTTAATAGAGCCTAATGCATGTTTTTAAGTGATTATAACAATTGCTATAAGGTCTTATGGAAGCATTATATTGTGTTATGAATAAATACGTCATTATAGCAATGAACTTCATAGAAAGTGTTACTGAACTTATCAGTGGTTTGTGCTGTGGCTCAGGAGGTCTGAGTCTGTAGTACAAGTGTCTTTGGGCAGGACACTGAACCCCAAGTTGCTCCTGATGGCTGTTCCATAGTTATTTACATCAATTACAAAACCTTGTTACCATAGCCTGTAACTGAAATGAATTATTTAAGTCAATCAATAAAGTCCTTTTTTGCACATCACTCATTTTCAACTAAATTACTACATTACATATCTGTCAATAAACACAGATTCATACACAATTATGAAAAATAATCCACCTACACATCATACCTCGTTCAATCATTAGAAGGGAGTGTGAACTTATCACATATTAACAGAGAAAATAAACCTTCCGTTGTTGGAGTGTGAAGCTCGACGCAGGTCCTAGAAGATGTGCTGCTCAGCTTGCACCTCGTCCTCCCCGTTCTGCCTCTTCTTCCTCAGACCCTGACAGCCCTCCCTCCTCTGCTTTGCCTCGACCCCGGTCCTGTCCCGGTCTGTGCTTGGCTCTGGGGTGCAGTCCTCATCAGAGACAATAATGCTGTCACCATGGAAGCTCAAACATGCAAAACCACATACATCTTATGAGTCTAACATGAAATTCACATTCGTGTAGTGTAACTGATGGTAATACGAAAATGTGTATCAGCCTGTTTTTAGCATTGTCTAATGTTACCGCAGCTGTTAGCACAGCTACCTGTTGCTAACAGTTAGCTAGCCAGCACGTTACTGAATCAAAGTAAGTCTTTTTAAACCTATCCAAAATTAATATGCTAGCTTGATAGTGAGTACTAACAGCTTAGTTGTTTATTTTCATAATGATAAAGTTAGATGTTTTCTTACCCCTGATGTGAGCCACTGCACTGCGCTCGTCCTCCAGGGGTATTGGCAACACGCGTTCACGTGTTTTGGGGGCGTGGCTTTGGAAGGAGCCCAGAAGGGACGGGGTGGGAGTTTCACTGTTGGATACTTTCAAAATCCAGCAGTTTCTTGCTAGGTTCTCAAATTTACCTACCCTGCCTTTATCAACTGCTTCATTTTCAGTTTGTAGAAAATTGCAATCTGGTGAATTTCACTCGTCCTTTCTTAATGTAATCTCTCAATAACTTTCCTCTTCTCAGGAAACATTTGCTGAATGGCAAAATGCGAAGTTCAATGACAATCAAAATGCATTTTCTAAATATACTGTTGCACACCTTCAGAAACACTTCTGAATGGATATCAAAGGATAATAAAGTCCAGCAGCAACACAGGATTTTCAATGTGGATTCAGAGCTTCTTTTCAACATCCTGAGCTTCCCCTCCCGTTGGTCACTCCTGACCTCTTTCCTCCCCCTCAAGCTTCCTCCTTTCCTCTCTTATCATCCTCTCCATCATTTTACCCCTATCCTATCTCCTTTGGTTATGAGAATGGAGCAGCAACCTTTCATCTCTGATCAGACATGCTGTGCTACCCATGGAAACTGCATTAAGGGAAGCAAATGACAATTTTAGATCTAGAGTCCAAGTTATTGTTCAGAAGAGGAGAGTGAGGCAAATGGTTGGAGAGAGACAAATCAAAGAGAAAGGAAGGAACAGAAAGAGGAAGACAGACAAGTCAAAGAAATTAAAAGAAAGAGAAAACGAAGTCAAAAAGCAAAATGATTGTCTCAGGAGATAGAAGGATAGCTGACTGTGAGTCATTCTTGTTCTTGTCATTGCTCTGATGACACTTTATCAACCTATTTTATATTTTTAGATCCGTTCTCCTAAAGTGTAATTATCTCTTAAACTACAGCAACAGATTTACTGTATGTCATATGTCACAAGTGCGATGAACCGGCTTGAGTTCTGCGTGTTTAAATCTAACTGACTTTTGACAATTTCGAGGCAGTGACTAAAGGAGACTTTTAAAGTGAGGGAGGTGACATTCTTTGTCTTCCCTGTGTTGTGTTGCTAAAAGTGCCTGCACTTTACAAAGTTTTCTGATAGGCAGATAGCTTTACTGCCGTACAGCTAGTTGTCCTATTAACTGACTCTGCCCGGAAACCAGGCTCAGCAGCCTCCCAGTGAAGATGACCAGACCAGGACCAAACAGTCTAAGAGGCAGATGAAACTATACACACTGATGATGTTTTCAGATAAGATTAGCCTCTTGGACAAGTGCTGTTTGTCTGAGTGAAGGTCCTGTAAACCATGTGAACCTGAAAGTATCTGAGGATTCTGGATTGTATAATCTACTGCAACCACAACCTGGATGGAGTAGATTATACAATCCAGAATCCTCAGAGTACCACCAATGTCATTTCTTCAGTGTTGTCACATGAAAGAAATAATCAATATTTATAAAAATGTGAGGGGTGTATTTACTTTTGTGAGATACTATACATTATCCATGTAAACATGTAGACTGAAGGTGAGCACGGTTTCAGAAGGGCTCCCGTCCTGCCTTATTTCCCTTTGAAAGTAGATGAAATTCAGTTTCCCTTGGGCAGTAGTCTGTTCAGCAGCCTGTTCTCATCTCAGGGCGTCCAATACCAACGCCTTCAGAAAAAGTGACAAAATGTAGTTATTCAAATAATGTCCGGGTAGTGCTAGTTAGCTAGCTAGCTACGTTAGTGTTAAAGATGTTGACAGCCCCCGAAGCCCGTACCCTCACCATAACCATCAGAATTGTTAGTGCCTAAACCTAAATCACTGACTTTATGCATGTCAACCGGCTAACCCTACAGCTGCGCACATCGGCCGTGAGGCTAACAGGTTGGAAATGGGGGCATTTCATATGGAGGTTGAAGGGTACCTTTAAAATCCTTACGCTTTGTCATGCTGTCTAAAAGCGTCAGTTATGATGCATTGAGATGAGAATGCGTTGTCTATCTTCAGAACTCTGTGTCCAAGGACTATGACAAACTATATACAGTATGTTTTTCTGGGTGTCATCCAAGCAGTATATTACAAAAGTAAACTGAACACAAAGTCAAAGATAGTTCAGTCAGTCTTTGTGTGCAGCAACTTCTCTATTTTTACTGTCCTGTATGAAAGTCACAACTGCCTGAGGTGGGTGAGCAAGAACGCAGTCATAATGGACTCAAACCTGAAACTATCCTTGAGCAAGGCCCTTAAATAAATTTAGTTCAACACTGTAAGGACAATAGTATCTATGTGAACTAAGTCGTAAAATGGGGTGTCAAATTCTGGGTTGTGTGTTATTTTATCAAATCTGAAACCAGTAGCAAACCTGCTAATCTAATTGAACACCTTTCAACTCCCAATCATATTTAATTAGGTCTAGCTTCAACATTTATAAGTAACTGACTAAATATCTGTCATCATGTTTGTTTGAAGTGTCAAAAACACATTTATGTGTGGCAGCCTAATTGTTTTTAACAACCTGTAACAACTTGAATATGAGAACAGAGGAAATATAATTTATTTTTACCACAAACTACATGGACGACACCTACACATAACATCCTATTCTAAATCCATATTTTAAAATGGAGTTGGTCCCCCTTTGCAGTCTGTGGGAACTATTTCCCGTTCATCCAGAAGCATTTGTGAGGTCAGACACTAATGTGTGATGATTTATCCCAAAGGTGTTGGATAGGGTGAGCTCTGCACCGGCCTGTCAAGTTCCTCC
This sequence comes from Micropterus salmoides, assembly GCF_014851395.1. NCBI lineage: Eukaryota > Metazoa > Chordata > Actinopteri > Centrarchiformes > Centrarchidae > Micropterus > Micropterus salmoides. The sequence goes on along the minus strand of NW_024043067.1, from coordinate 275 downwards.
ACACCAAACTGGGAAAACTATTTCTATATGGAGTTGTCTTTGTGCACGCAAGCATTGTTACATTGAAAGAGGAAAAGGCCAAACACAAACTGTTGGAAGAAGTACTGACTAAAATTGTATGCTTTAGGATTTCCCTTAAAGACCACACCATGAAAAAACAGGCCCTCCCAAAAGTATTGGGACAGGGGTGTTTTAGTACTTTTGTCTATATAGTGTACTTGCCACAAACCCAGTGGTCCTAATAGGAACTGTGAAGCTTATCAGCTTAAAACATT
>NW_024043066.1:0-23307 GCF_014851395.1 Micropterus salmoides | reverse complement strand
GTAAACAATGTTCCACTGAACAGAGGACAAGGTGTGTGAGAGAGGCTCATGTCAGACCCATTTAGAGTAAAAGCAGGACATCAGCAGGGTGTGTGATGAGAACATTAGATCAACTTTATTTTTTTCCACTGCACTAATAGCACAAAGAACGTGTAGAAAAGGGATGTGAGACCAACTTTTGATTTTTGAAGTGAAAACAGAAAGAATGTGGACAATTGTACACCTGTTGATCCTGATGTCACTCGACGGTCTGTCCTGCGCTGCAGATAAGACGAAGCTTACTGTTTCCTGTCCAGAATATCAGAAGGCCCTTGGAGACTCCTGCTATGAGTTTGTGGGTCTCCAGCATACTTTTTTCAGTGCTCAGGCTTGGTGTGAGAAGCGTGGGGCACACCTTGCATTTGTCCCAGATGAAGAAACTCAACATTTCCTTCAAAGACACTTGGACAGCAAGAAGGACGTGTGGCTTGGACTAGCACCTTCTGCCGTTACAAGCCTGCAATATTCTCCAACTGTTGAAGGTAAGAAGGCCGAAATGTGGAACACAGACAGCTGCTGCGCTGCCATGCGGATTATTCTCACCTTAGACAGATGAGTTTAAATACACAGCAACAACAAAAAGCTCATGATCAAGTCTCAAGACGAACATGTAGTAAAATATCTTTGTCAATGTAATCATGTATTTAGTTGTAAAAATTAAAATTCTACCAAGGATAAGTTTTTACAGTACAGTGGTGCCACTATTACCTCCTTGCAGTTAATTATATATCTGGAAAGATAAGAAACCCAGGATCAAATATAGCACTTTAAAAAGAGACAGGGAATCAGGAGGTCTATAACCACAACCTTTTTTTGGTCTTTAACTTTAACTCTCTTACACATTTGATTCAATCCATCAAATGCTGCAACGCAGAACACCATTGAAGAGAATAGTTAAACACTGGTGATTAATAGAAAAAGTCTTTGATGCAATTGTGTGCAATGTGTTCTCACTTTGGTATATGTCTGGGAAAAAAAGTTCCTACTGAGATATCAATTTCACTTTCCTCTGTTCATTAATTACAGCCTTTTAACTGATGTAAAGCCTTTTCTCTCCCTCACTGGAGTGGGAAATCACTTCACACACTGCAGATATTTTGAGTGAAAAACGTACACACACAATTTAAAAATAGTCTGTACTTACCAGGTGTCTCTATTTACAACAAAGGTGTTCGCTTGGCAGATAAAATTACCCACTTCTCCAATGTTGGAACTGTAGAAGTAAAAAAGGATTTAGAAATTAATACCCAAATTAATAGGTACATCTATTCCTTGCTTCTATCTGTTTTATGATGTAGCTCATATCTATTTGTTTATATATATTTTGTAAACAACAGAGATCGATCTATAGCAGAGGAATAAACTACTATACTTTGGTAACACAGGCAATCCTTCCATACATTATTGATGTTCTCATTATTTTATGAAATTTGTTGATAGTAAGAAAAAATATACCCCCGGTTTTGCACGTGATTGTGAAGTCCATATGTGTTACTGTTTGTTACTGCAGCCTCACAGGCACTGATGCCCAAGAAAAATTTCCCTTAGAGGAAAAAAAGTTGATCTTGATCTTTATCCTTTAAACCAATAAATGCTATTTCATTTTAATGTTAGCCTTTTTTGAGTAAATGTTGAAGAGTGAAGAATGGGTAGAGTGGCCCTTTAGGGTCGCTGAAAACTACAGAAAACTGTGAATTCAACCAAATATACAGAAGCAAATATACATGAAACAATAAATGTAATGTTTTCTTTACACTATATTTAGGTCATTGTAGTTATAGGCACTTCAGCTCAACGTGATCATATGTTCAGCAGTGGTTTGTTCCATCCTCAGGTCCCTCTCTTGGCTGGATGGTTCACAAATCACATATTCAAACTGGGTGAGCAGCCCACAGCCAGGAGCAGCATGTGGACTCATACTGGGAAACTCTAGCTTCCAATGGAAAGCCACAAGAGACTGCAACAAAGAACTGCATTTTATCTGCCAGTTTCGTATGTATTCTGACTCTAACCTTGAAAAAACAAAATCATACAGAATCATCCTGAATAAATGAATAACAACTTTGTGCTGCTTTTGTATGCTTTCCAGAGTCTGGGAGATCCACTGTGTGTGCAGGCCATAACACCACTCTGCAGTGTGGTTCTGGTCAAGTCTTAATGATAGATGACAGCTTCTACGGTCGTAAGAACATTTATTACTGTCGATCCACGCACTCCCAGTCCACATCAGCAACACCCACACAACATCAGTGCGGCTGGGTGGATGTTGCAGAATCATTAACAGGTAAAGCAAGGTCAAATAGTTTTTTTCTTTTGCAATAAAAACATTAATTATTTCATATAATTCAGTTGTTGGTAATCCAGAGGTGGTAACTGATTTGATTTGCGCGATAACCACTCTCAGCTTTATAATAGTTCCTTGCATTAAATCTGTTGAACTCAATAAGAAACAAATCAGAATAGGAAAACAAATATATGCATGGATGAAAGCCATGATGAAATTCAATCCACTTTTTGAAGGAAGTGAGCCAGATTTTACAAAGCACATATTGTCTCACTACAGACTATTATCTGCAAAGAATGATAGCCTGGCAGGACACTAATGGAAGTAAAAACAAACAATATTTAATAATAGCTTAATAGCATTAAAGATACATCAGTGGCATCCATCCCTTTTAGAGTAAATATTAGCTCATGCATTTAAGTAATGGCATAAGCAGACCATGCAAACATCCTTATCTCATTCTGGTTTGAGCATGCATTGGGTAAAAGGGAGGGTACTGTCGTGCAAATTGTGTATTGCTGGTGAGGGATTAAGCAAGTCATTGAGTAACAACAAACCATTGTCTTTGAAGAATTTATTAATAAAAGAGAATAAACAGAGAAGTACTGAATCACTTATACAGCTGGTCCAGAGACCTGCTGCCTGGGGCAGCTTTGGGCATCTGGCCCCAAGCAAAGGGATGCATAATCATTTACACAGTCTACATTTCTATGTTTTGAAGAACAGAGATCCTCTCCTCGAATGTTCATTCAAGGAGAGGAGAGGAACAACAAAAGAGGGAAAACATTAAACAATCTCCAGCTCTGAACTAAACCCTAGTAAATGTGGATGGACTAACATAAGGAGCATAGAAGAAGGAAAGGTTAAGGATAAAAAACAATACATATATCTCTATAAGACATGACAATATTAGTAATAATAATAATAATAATAATAGTAAAAGATCTGCAAAAGATTAAATGCAAGAGGACACAATTTTTTGCCATAACAATCCTCCCTCTGGCCATATCAAGCCATCCTGGTATGAGGAAGTGGACAGTACAGGAGGAGAGGGCGAAGCAAAGGGCAAAAGTGGACAGAGAAGTTGTACAATTTTTAAAACAGACTGACAAGAAAAAAAAGAAAACAAATGGAGGAGCTGGTGACAGGATCCAACCAAACACAATTTTCTGCCATAACAGTTACGCCCTGGCCACGTCAGAAGGCAATCAACAATAATCAAATATTTGAACAATTTATAATTTTATATTCACCTGACCTTCATGTCATTGAACAGCCAGTAAACCCACACAGATGTCACAGGATTAGAATGATGATTAGAATGTTTTGCACTAAAACAGCACCCGTTGGTGTGAAAGGGGCTATTACTTGTGCTAAATTTATGCTAATCATCAATGCTAACTGCTAAAATTCCAGCACATGCTTACATCCCAGCTTTGCATATAAACCAAAACAAATGCTTGAGGTATTTTACTACTATGCTACTAAAATACTGTTACAACCATAACAGTCGCTATACAGTACTCTTACATGTGCAAAACACATTTATGACTCTGAATAGTCAGCAACACTGTTCAATTTGGTGCTAGGTTAACTCAATATACATCAGCTCTGCTATTGCCCTTGACTTAAGGCGACCAGATTTGTGAAATGAAAGCCGGGTACATTTTTTGTTTGTTGGTCAGTATGTCATTAAAAATATAATGTTATTATATGAAATAAAAAAAGGGGACTATTTCGGTTTTATAATCTGTCAAATATAACTTCAAGAAACTGGGCGATACTGCTTTAACATGCTGCACGCAACCCGCGGACAGCAATCACTTTTCGGCGGACGATCACTTTTGGCATGACACCTGTGTGCTCTGCTGTCCAGTCTTTCTGGCCACGTAAAATCTCAGGTCTGTTAACCTTATACAGTCTATAATTAATACACAGTTAAAAACGGGACATTTCTAGGGACAGCTCCAGACGAGGACAGGCTACCAAAACCGGGGACTGTCCCCGGAAAACGGGGACGTCTGGTCACCCTACCATGACTGTATACTGTCTGTAAGCCCAGCATAAATCTAGCTTGCGGTGGGATTGATGCGCCATGGCTTTGCTAAACTTAGAACACCCTCTGCTGACCTTTAGCAGACACACATAAATTAGCACAAAGAATACATTAAAGTTAAAAATATTTTTTAATTTTGAAAGGGGAGGGGTTTCTCGTATGCATTTAGAGTTCAAAACCAGTCTTTACACTGTACCGTCATGTTCATCACATATGCACTGTGCAATTGGTTTATGTTCCCCTTATGGGCCACAGGGATAACATATTGAGAAATCCACCAGCTGGTCTGCTGTGTTCAAAGCCAGGTCCATCCTGCTGAGTCACCATGCTGCCGTCAGTTGATGTTTAATTCAGAAAGTTCACATCAGGTGATGCTGATGGCATACACATGATACCTAGGCTATAGCACAAATTCCTTACACCATTTAGAGAAAAAGCATTTAGAAACACGGAGCCAGGTTTTAGAACGTGATGGCTGCAGCTCAGGTGGTCAAGCAGGTCGTCCAGTAGTTACTGGGTATGCAGTTCCCTTTGGATCCTCCTGTCTGCATATCTAGCATCCTCGAGCAAGAAACTGAACATGAGCTGTCCAGGGACTGTGTGAGCGTGTATGTGGGTGAATGTGAAGTGCTTTGTTCTGTGCTCATATTAGAAGTATCACAGAAGTGCAGTCTATTTATGATGATGATGAATGTTTTCTAGGGTCGTTAGTTGAGTAAAATGTTGATGTTAGCACAAACATTTCTCACTGGGACACTAGAACGGCTAAGTATGAAGTAGTAATGGGTAGAACTTCCCGTCATAATGTCATTAGCATTGCTGTTCGTTATCAGTGGCTGATATTTTTCTCCATGTGTTTCCCAGCCCACTGTCACGGCCGTCAGGTCTGCCAGATTTCTGAAGTTATGGACTCTTTTGGTGAACCCTGTCCCCAGCTGGGGAGCTACCTGTCTTTGGACTACCACTGCAAAGATGGTAGGTCACAGTAGTTAAATTTTAAACCTTTCAAATGGGAATCACACTTTACTTGCAGTAGAAGACACGCAGATCTGATTCTGATTCTGTTTCACATCCTACCTTTTATTATATCATCCATGTGCAAACTGCCATGTTCAAAAGCTGAAACCAATAAATGAACAAATAAAGAGGTAGTCTATGATATCTACAGACAGTAGATGCTGGCTCCAAAAAACACAGAGATTATTTACTTTATCATTACTGTTATTTACGTATTTATTTTTGTTTAAATGTCTGTTTATTTTCATTTTTTTTGTGCCTCTTGAAAATAAGATGCCTAATGTTATTCTGAAGCTCTGCGGTTTACAAGTGAGTTGTCTGAACTCTACTGTAGACTGGAGTCTATTAAACTAGGATAAACCGGTTGTGGGTCACAGCTCTCCCTCTTCCAGTGGTTTCGTTATTGTGTGTTTTAATGCTGTATGACTGTTTTCTTTAACGATTTACATTCATGATTAGGCTGCTGTCAGTGCATCTTGACCAATCCTGCCGTGGTGGGAGATTTAAAGAATTAATGAAGTTATGTTGCTGTGCCTCACGCATAAATGTGCACAGTGTCTCTCTTAATGGGGAGCATCTTATTATCGGAATGATGCACTCTTTAAATAGCAGGAAAATATTGAGCCACTGACTAAACACCACTACCAATGACACTTTGCACCGTTCTGCACGAGGTGTAAGATAGACCAGTCAGTTATGTCAGTTATTTTTTACCACAAGACATTATGGTCTTAATAGCTAATAATTTCCAGTATGTATCTTGACTCAAAAGATATTAAGGCTTAATCAGAATATGTTTCGGATCTTGGTTTATTAGATTGACAGGAGTCAATCACTGATAGCCATGAGGGGCAGCTACCTTGTTTTCTCTTAGCTTTACTCAGGCTGCCGCCCGTGGGCCTTTTACACAGAAGACATTTTGACATGTCACAGCTGGAAAAGCACAGGTGTAAATAATACATTTAATGCTTCAGATTCAGGGTCCTAATATTATGCATTCTTGACACTGAATAGAACGGAGCCATTGTTAATGTTATTAGTAACACCTGTGCTTTTCCCACTATGACAAGTCCAAATGTCTGCTGTGAAAATGGCCTATTTTTGCTATTGTTTTTTTTTTTTTCTGGACCCAGCAACTGTCAAGTTAGTTTCAAGCTGTAAACCAAAACCTTTAAAATGTCCTTTCAGAAATCCATGTGTGTTATGGTTCACAGACTCAGGTTCAGGCTGTGACCTCAATGTGTGTATCAAACCCATTAAACCCTAAAAGGCAAAATCCATCAACTACTCAAAAAAAAAATCAAACATTTAAATCTGACAAAGGGGATGTTGGTTAAAATGTATTTATTCAATCTGTCAATTTCATCATATCTCATGATTTCAATATCAGCAGAGCAGTTACTTGTAGAGAGCAAATGACAAACGCAAGAAGGAACTCTTCAAGCAGCAAAAGATACTGAGACAGAGCAAAACAGATGCATCACATTGATGGTCTCTTATTGGTGCCGTATTAAATATCCCTGTAGTATTTGTGCCTGTCTGCCAAGATGATGAGGATCTGTGTTTGTCTGTTTTTATGGAAGCCTTGTTGGTTACAGGCACTGGTCATTTTCTCCCGCCAGGGCTCACATTGTCAGCGATTGCTGTGGCTGCTGTTTTTGATGACATCACCATCACTGTAAAGTGGCTCTTAGATTTGCCCCGGGGAAATCTTAGCTGCAAGCTGAGTACAGGAGATGGCCATGTTATTTATCTGCACAGTCCAGAGGGGTGAGTAGCAGTAACTGTTACAGAGTGACTGAGACTGACTATGTGGGTATAAAATAAGAATCGAAAAATGTATCCTGCACACACAGATTCTCCTCATGAAGGTCCGCTTACACTCAGTTGTATAATGTTTTTTGTGGATCTGGACTGAACTTTGTCAAGTTTGAGAAAATAATTGTGACGATGCAATGATTTGATTGAACAGACAACGTGTTACAATGTTTAGGGGTAGATGCTGAAAGACATTTAACAGTGAAGCAAGGCCTCACAAAAGACATTACTAAGAGGATGTATAGGAAATGTACTAGCCAGCATTTTGGAGGAAATTACTGTGGTCACTAACTGTTTCTATTTGTGCTTTTTCTCAGGTTAGAGAGCATTGTGGTGTACAAATATATATATCCAAGTACATTTGTTGTGGCAGGTGAATGCACCAGCAGTGAGATGCACATTGTCGCTCAGAAAATAATTACCATTCAGGAGCCCATCACACAGTTTGGCATCATCAGATGCTGTGCTGGGAAACTGTGTTTTCATGCAACCAACTGCAAAGCCCTTTACGGAGAGCCATTTCAAACTCAAATGGAAGTAAAAGCAGGTAAGTGCCAAGATGTCCATAATATACCCTAATTCATACTGTGCAATTTGATATTGCTGCTTAAAAGCATGAGGTTCTATTCATTCAGTTTATTTTTTTGTGTATTGGTTGACTTTTTTTCTCTTTTCTTTCTGCAGGTACAAATGTGACCTACAGAATCCAGAGTGATGAAATATTGTTATCCGGTTTATCTGTTGTGAGGGGAAATGTTCCCCAGAACATCACAGTGACTCCAGAAATGGTGAAACAGCTTGGGCCCGGCTGCCACAAGCTGACCCTTTATGCATCTAACATGGTCACATTCCCTGATGTGTCTGCAGACCTGCAGGTAAATCAACATTAATCATGTGAAAATGATAATGAATCATCCCTTCGTGTTTTTGTTATGATTGTTTTAGTAGGTGTATGAAATAGAAGATTTAACATTTTGATCATTTGATTAAGCAGCTGATTGAAGAGTTTAATCAAAATTAAATGTAACCTTTGGTATTAGCATCCCATCACCTAATTAGTGGCGTATCTGTAAACACCAGAATACAGTGGATGCATACGGTCTGAAATTGTATAATCTGAAGTTAAATCAAAGATGGATTTGATGGTGAGCAATTCTGGTGAAATCAAATTCCATGAGAGTGAACAACAACATATCAAGTACTGTAACAAACGTTAGCTAAGTTGTGGGTCAGCTAACTGTTGCTACAGTTGCTGCTGCTCCGCTAACATGCGGAGATGAGAAACAAAAACATGTTTCTGTGCATTTATGTTATTTGATCATAGAATAGAAATAGTTTTACAACCAAAACAGGATGTAAACGCTACATGCATGTAATTGCTTTCCTCCTTCATTTTATCCTTGGTATAGTTTTTTCTTGAATGCGCTTGAATGGGCTTTTCTCATGGCAATGTAACGGTGGAAGGCATCTTAAGTTTTCCACTCAATCGAGAGTTTTAGATGAGCGACACTGTTTTCACCACATTCACGTAGGGTAACCATATTTTGGTTTTCAAAAAAGAGGACAGGTGGTGCTAGAAAGTAATTGATTTCTAGCATCTTTATTTGACACTGACACATTCTGGTTCACACGGACTTTGTGAACTTTGTGCACAGCCTCCTGTTTCCCACCTAAACTCATTGTGTGTATCCTTGAGACCCAACAAACGTGTTGAATGCATTTCCTTCTTAACAAAATATTTGGTCAAATTACATTTACATCCATGTTTACTAGCTAACAGTCTTCTTCGTCCCTTCATTTCTTGGCACACTACCAGCTCCTGCCAATCATAGAATAGTGTGGGGCCATTGGCAAGAATGTTTATTGCGTCACTCGTGCACTTGGTCATGTGCGTCTGCATCCTTAAGCACATGCCTAGAACCAAGAAAACAGGGATCCACTCGTAAAAAATGTTGCTCTATAGCACTACTAGTGGTCAAAAACTCCACAGAGTCCCTTTAACAAATTAATTATTAAGAAGAAGAATTATTAACGTCACTGTCCATGAGCAAAAGGTATTATAAAAACCAGCTTTACTTGACCACTAAAAATAGCTATTTTGTGTGTAAGTATAATGAACACACGCATGAGTCAAATTCATAACATATTCAATAACAAACTGCATAAAGCCTTCAAGTTCTTAAATACCTTCAGCACATAAAAACATTTTGACAAGGTGTTGATATTGAATGGGGCACCTCAACGCCGACTGACATTAAAGCATTTGAAGCCGACAAAAGGTTGGCTTACTGACACCCACCGTCCGCTGAAGAGACACAATTTTTTTAGAATGAATCTGCTTTAATGTTAATCTGTGTTTAATGTTTCAATGACCGGTCCATTTGTCATGGAGAGGAGACAACCTCGGTGGTAATTCAGCTCCCGGGATAAACACCTGAAGGATCAACACTGAAGGACAAAACACCTAAACAGGAAACAAACTGAGCACCTAAACTGAGCTAACGTTAGCAGCAGCAGTTTGGCTTGCAGCACTCACTTCCTGTTTCTGCCTGAGAGTCGGAGGAACATGATTTTTAACGTGGTTTATTACATGTTATAATCAGCCTGTCCATTTGTTTTGGAGAGGAGGAGACCTATTTCGCCTCCTTGTAGAAACCCCCTGAACAATAAAAGCCTAAAACAATAACTCTGGACCCTGTATTAGCTTAACTCCATTAGCTGTTAGCTGTAAACACACCGCAGGCCTAGCTGCACACTGGCTGCTATTTCTGAGCTATAATTATAATACCAACGTACGATCTCAGGCCGACATCAGCAAGACTTGTATGTTCTATCTGGGTATTGATTGTGATTCATTGGTTTGAAAATGTCATTGGGCCAACAGTGGAAAAGAGATGAGCAGTAGTAGCAAAGTATATTTGAAACACCTGAAATGCTCAACTTCAAGCAAGTAGCAAATGTTCAGCACTGCAAGCCCCAAAGTCCTGGTACTTAGGAAAGTACTACCCCACAAGCAAGGACTTTTTGGGGGGGTTAAATAGCATGAACAGCACATTAGCAAACAGTAGCTTCAGTGCTCCATGATGCATTCAAGCACTGTATTGAATTAAGGATCACCCACATTTTGGCAGCAGTCAGAACCCAATACACAATCACGAAAATAGACTTGAAGTGTAAAAATACGCTTTGGGACACGTTTAAGAGCGTATAGTGCCAGTAAAATACAAACTATTAAACCGTCTGTGTGGACACGCTATTATACTTACCAAATCAGTATCTGTTGTGTTGTGTTTCTGTGATATGAAAGAGAAATTGGTTTTTCCGTTTTGTAATTCTTCATATATTGCAGATGTGTGTGTTGGAGAAAGTAGCCGGGCTTCAGGCCTCTGTGTTGACAGAGAGGGATGATTGTCTAGACTCTGCAGATATTACAGTTGGTGTTTCCCTTGAACGGGGAGCGCCTGTGCTACTCCTCTTTTCTCTGGCTGGAGACAACAGCTCATTCTCTGAGACCAGAGAAATGAATTCAAAGAAGGAAATTTTTCATATTGGCCACCCGATTCAAGGTATGGGAGGCATGAAAAATGGGGGCCACTTATGAGGCAAAATACCTCTGTAATATAATTATTTGTAAAGCACTTTATCAACAACCATCTACAAAAATCTACATTTCTCATGTTTCAGCTGTGTATGTCCAGATTTTATTTACCAGGCTTGAATATTCATTATTTTCATAACTGAATATTTTGCTACAGAATGTGTACAAGTGAAACTCAGAGCATGGAACGACTTCTCTTCTTTGGAAGTGGATGTGGATATGTTTTCTTCCTGTGGCAAGGATACACTTGTTCAACTAAATGGTCATAATGACCATTTGTTAAGATTTAACAAGAGACAGGTAAAATGTTTTCCTTTTACATTCAACAGTATAGTCATATTTTATATTTAGGGGAACAATACTTACCCCCTCCAGCTCTTTTACTTTTGTTCACAATATTTAATGGTTTGTCTTTTCCCCCTCATCTTAAAGTGTATCCTGCATTATTCAAGATTCCTTTTGTTCACTTTCATTTTCAGAGAAAGAAACATATTAGAGTGATCAGATCTGCAGTTAAAATAATTGCAACACCTTCAGCTTCAGTATCTTCCAAAGCTATAAGCATCACACTTTCAATAGATGACCCATCCAAACTACCTAACGGGAACATGCAATACCAGTGGTCTTGCAGTAAGAATCATGCTTTTTCTACTCTTTTTCAAATAAACATGAACACTTTTGTAAGCTTACAATTGCAAGTTTAATACTTATGTATAACAAGTTTTACCAGGTAACATATTTTGATCTATTGTTTATCTTTTGATTGTGTGAACAGCATATTAGGCTGTAACATTACATGTAAAGGAGTTTGCTAAGCTTAGTTAGTGTTGGTATGCTATCTTGAGTAACTTTAGCCAAACTCATCAAGGTCAACAACTTTTTTAACGTAACTTGTAATCCCACAGATTAATATTAATAAAGTTGCTTTATGTTGCCTATACATTATCTGCTCCCCTGGTCATGAAAGTAATACTCTTACTACTAGGTAGTAAGGTATTTAGACAGATATGCTAAAGATTGTGGCCTACGTTCAAGCAGATAAACACATGTCTTTTGTGTTTTGGAAAGGTAATTAAAAAAACATAAACAATCATCATTGGAAGAGTCTAGCAAATCTCCTGTGATTCCTTTGCTTAAAGTCCAAGATCTGCTGTTTTCAGATCATTAGTAAAAAATTAGATCTGTCAGTTACTGAGTAATTCCTCCAAAATATGCCAAAAAAAGCTGATATTTTTCATAGCCTGAAGAGACAAACTCATCCAGGCCAAAGACTGACAGAAATGAAGATTCCTTTTTTACAATATGGTTAAAGAAGCTGTGGTTGTTGACTATGTATCTGAACACGTTAACATGAGGGGTATGCCAGACCTTTCAAGTTTACCAAATAAGGAGTGATGTCTGTCTATCCCTCTCCAATGATCCAGTGCGGTACATATTTAGATACACAGTCCAAATCCGATACAAGATACATAGGGATGCACGATTTGGAGAAAAAGTCATATTGCGATCATTGTGGACAATATTGCGATATGTGTATTATAATGGACCAAATGGTACAATGAGTCTACTTGCTTAATTACGGAAAATGCACAAAATGCTGACATTTTGAAATGTGTATTTCTCAACTTGAACAAAGTTAAACAATAAACAATATTTACAACACTAACTAGTAAAGCAGATGAAAAACAGATCAAGGGGAGCATATTGCTCTATGGAGGAGGCGGCTCAATGTACGTCTGTCTACTGCAGAGTCTCTATCCACAACTTGGAGGAGGAACTGTACATGAGTGTATTAAATAAAGAGTATAATGTTTAGTTAATAGCATACTGCTAGTATAACAATAATATATTTAATAGCCTGCTACATTCATGAATTTCATATAATATTATACTTTTTACCACTAGTTGAATATTATATTCAGTTACAGGATTAACTGTTATAGTTATAGTTATAGTTTAATTTCTATAGGTTGTTTTTATTCATTATATCCTTGTGCAGGAATAAGGCTCTACATTGGTCTCTAATTTGTTAATGCTATGTACTAACTTGTCAATAATTATATTGTTCAACAAGTTTGCTGTAGCGCGTCAAACTTTTTTAATGTCCCGCCCCACCCAGGCAGTGATTGGTCGGTGGACGAAAAGTGAAACTGACAAGCTCTTTGAAAAGTTGAACATGTTGAACAACAAAAGGCACAGATACAGCTAACGTTAATTGCCAAACCCAAAGCTTGGTTATCTTCTCCCAGTTTTCTCCTGTCTTACCACTTCAGCTGCTGCCGAAGTCTCTCTGCCTCTCTCACAGAGCGATCGGAGTATTGGTGGCGGTCCCACCATGTTTATCTTGTTGTCAATGTTGTCTTAAAGTTACTCGAACACTGCTCATAAATAATTTTTCTCATTGCTCGTAAGCTTATTTGTTTTTACGGGCACGTGTGAGAGCCCCGTGTGGGCGGAGATAATGAGCAGACTGCAGCGCACTCAGAGAAGAGAGCGTCACACACACTTTTTCTGTTTTATTAAATCGCACCCATTTTGCTCATATGTAATTGCACGACACCATCGCAATTGTGATTACATTAATCGTGCAGCCCTAAAGATACATAACACCCGTGATGTGTATACATAACTATAAACTGAACATGAACTGAACATAAACAACATTAAATGTTTTGCATCAGCATTTCAGTTGTTACTGCAGTAGAATAATGACTTTCCATGTTGATTCACAGGAAATCCATGTGTTTGTGAACGGGGTTCCTCAGGACTGACTCACACCATTACACCAAACTGCCTACCAAATCCGTTTCAGTTTAATAATTACCATTTTAATGTGATAAACAATGGTAATAATGTGGGTGGTGGTGAATCCATATGCATCACCTTTACCCCATCTCAGAACATGCCAAATTGGTTAAGGTACTTAATGTTTTTGAACTGATCCGCTCTGATCACTAAGCGCACTGAACCTGAAAATATTTCCTGTTTAACTGTGTTTTTCGTACAGTGGAAATCTGCCACTTAACATTTATGACACTATTGAAGTTATTAAAAGAAATGAAACTGCTTCACAGAGGAAGCAGAACGAAAATTGTTTTTTAAAGACATTTTGACCTATCATAAATTTCCAAACAAATTAAATTGTTCATCAGTCATGGAGAAAAGTGTAAATAGGTTGTGTTTTTACATTTTACCCTCATATGGTTTTATTGGACAGCATTTTTGAAATGTAAATGTTCCAGTTGAGTGTTAACCAAATTATCTTTGTTGTACCATAGTTTTAATTGTACTGAAGGCTGTTACCCAGTAACAGAAAACAAGGATGCAAAAATTGAAATGAAATGTAAAACCCAGTGTCCACATGTTGTGTGGAACATTGAGGACCCAGGAAACAGCAACGGTTGGCCAGTAAGTCTGATAAATTAATCTCCAACATTGTTAAATGTTGTAAAAAAATTAAAATAAAATTCCATTGACTTAATGACTTTACATGTTAATTTATTTACAGGCTGAGACAAAGGACTGCTACAATAAAGCAAATCAAAGACCACTTATAAATATACAGAATGGTGGGAATGAATACACTGTGAAGTATTCCTTTCTAGCACAGGCAAAGTCTAAAAATCGGGATGTCACTGTAGTGATGACTTCTGGTATGTGCACATTTCTAAAATTATGTTAAAGCTGCTCTGTGAATTATCTTGCCAGTGTCTATTAATCAATTTAAGGTTCCAGACCAATTATTAATTTGTCCAATGTTGCAAAAATTTATAAGTAGTAAGTAAGCGTTAATAATGAGAGTAGTTTTGTCTGGTACATCCTTGGTTAACTGAAGGCTAAAGTTTGATATATGCTAGGGAATTAACTACACACGGTTTATTTAAAGGATTGATTTTAATGTTGTAGGTCTTTCACTGTTTATTATTTAGTCAAGTTTAACAAATCAGTTTTTCCCAAAATGTCACCTTTATTGTTTTGGAAATAATACACATTACACATTGTTCTTTTTCTTTTATACAAAAACAGATGTCGTAGCTCTTTGCAATAAATTCACCATAGAGACATCATCATCATCATCATCATCACCTACAACGAAACCAGCTTCTACCACGACATTGCATGGCACTATTAGTGCCACCACTATCTCCTCTACCGCTGCTGGTTCTGCCACGACATCGCATGGCACTATTAGTGCCACCACTACCGCTGCTGGTTCTGCCACGACATCGCATGGCACTATTAGTGCCACCACTATCTCCTCTACCGCTGCTGGTTCTGCCACGACATTGCATAGCACTATTAGTGCCACCACTACCGCTGCTGGTTCTGCCACGACATTGCATGGCACTATTAGTGCCACCACTACCGCTGCTGGTTCTGCCACGACATCGCATGGCACTATTAGTGCCACCACTATTGCTACTGTTACTACCTCCCCTGCTCTCAGTGCTAGCACTGGTGTTACATCATCAGCAACCACCACCAAGAATGGTGCTTTTTCCACAATGGCCTCCAGCTCTTCAGTAGATGATCTTACGGCTTCAGTGGAGAATGCTGTGGCTCAGCTAAAGAAACAAGGTCTACTGTCAGGAGCAAATCTGGGACAAATCATCTATTCTGTGTCCACTACACTAAACGGTCAATCTGATAAGTCAACAAAAGCAGATAGGCAAAAGGTAAAAATACTCTGATTATAGATATAAATTACTAAAATTTATGCAAACATCAATTGGACTGTGAAAATGTCAGTGCATCTGAGCAAGTAGTGCCTCAGTGGTTTAGATCCATCCAAGAATCTTCACAACTTCACTCGCAAACATCCCTTAACCAGATTGTAAAATGTTTGGAGGAAATCCATTTGCACTTTTCACACTTACAAGTTAATTTCTAGAGAGTTCTGTAAAAAAAAATTGACCGAATTCCCCCCGCCATTATACTAAACAACAGTTGGGTGTCGTCACAAGTACACCAAACCACACCTAACCACTATGATCCTGCGTGGGGTCAGAGGTTCCACAGGCCAGTACTGCAAAGCAAAGGATTTTGTGTAGAGTTACTCCTGATACTAGCCCTAACACCACATAAGTACACTGGGGAAGAATAGTAAACAGTGTTGGGCAGTGAAAAATTGCCACAGAAATATTACTGTAGTGTAAGTACTAAAGCGGCGTATTGAATTTGAAATCCAGAAACCAAATTGCACTTACTGATTGCAGTAATTTGATTTTAATGCTTCAAGAGTTAAGCTAGCTTTTGATTGTCAGTAAATACGTACTTAAATCATAATGTCTTGTTATGTACTTATTCACATGCCATTTAGAAGATGTGACTTGTTGACATGGAGAACTGTACCTTGGATAGAGCTGAGTTGAGTAATGCAAATACCATAACAAAAAATATATCTACATTTGCAATTGAGTAACTAATAAAGTAATGCAATGCCTTTTTATGGAGTAATAGGTAAAGGGTGGTGGATTACATTATCACTTAACCTGCCCAACACTGATTGTAAAGGCATGTATGATAAGCTTCTGTGTTCCTCCCCTTGATGTTTGGTGTCTTTGTAACCTTCCGTCACTGCGGCCGACACAAATGTTCAAGACTCAGTTAAGTAGGTCCATGCCCTAAGTACAACCTACAGAGAGACAGTGTGTCGTGACATCAGAAACAGAAATCATCTGTGTGCAAAATATATTGTACTACTAAATACTAAACTAAATAACAAAATCATGAATACTTAATGCTTTTGTCTGTTGAAGCTTCGTGAGCAGATGCTGGGGATTATGACTGACACAATTAGCAAAATCCCCCCAAACACTCCAGCGGATGTTCAGGCGATTACCAAAGGAGTTTCTGCTCTCGTCCAGAAAGGCACTGAACTCAGCTCCTCTGCTCAGGTACGACCAGTGAGTAAAAAGTGACTTTATAGGAGGGAGGAATAAATCAGTCATGTTAATGAATAGCCATTGGGAGGACAAGGCTGTCTTAGTTCAGGCTTGTAATTTTTGTATATTTGAGGCAGGATTTTAGATATGTGCATGAATATCCTAAAAATGTCCGTGATTGTCAGAATCTATTCCCACCTTCAGGTAGAGGCTTCATTATTGTTTGCAAACCTCAGCTCATCTCTCCTCCACATGAATTTGAACAAAAGTGAAGAAAGTAAGAATGAAATATTCTCTGCAACCAGCACCATTGTGGAAGGAGCAAGCAATATCCTGGACTATTCTTCCAATGTGAGTCGTTTAACGTTTAAAGCCCATGCTGACGTGATTTACCTCACTATGTAAGGTTGGATGATTTAAATATTACAAATGCTGATCAGTGACTGTAACCCATCAAGAGCACATATAGTATATTTGCAACTTTGCTCCTACCAGGAACATTAGTTCTGAAACACCCTATTTAAGCGCTCTACTATAGCACATGGTCTGATGTGCATGGCCTAGGTACATTTAGGGCATGTCCAGCTCCACTTTGCTAGTTAAATGTTCAAGACCAAGACTTTTAGGGGCTGAGACTAAGTCGAGACCAAGACCGAGGGAGGGCGAGACCGAGTCAAGGACAAGACCGGTTCCCCACATTACATGACACACAATTACTACTTCTCAAAGTGATCTGAAAGATCCACATTCCCATTAAAGCACCCACATACAGTCTGAACACTAAGAGCTGAAATCAACGTAAGCATCTTTATTCAACACTACTTTTATGTGCTTACTATTGTGGGTAGCTGTGACAGTCGTTAACGGGAACAACACATTTTTAAGTAGGGTTATTGTTTGTATGTTATGGTCTTGACTTTCCGAGACAAGACCGAGATCAAATGCGGTCGAGTCCGAAACGAGACCAAGACCATCAGAAAGTGGTCTTAGGACCGATCTCGGGACCAAGACTGGTCTCGAGTACTACAACACTACTGTGTGCCTTTTTGCCTGTGTTTTTTAGCAGGCCCACTGGTCCTCCCTTTAATGTCCAAATCATCAGTCAGCAGAGTTTGCAGCTGAAACCGGTGCTTCTCAGTTTGAGGACGGCAAACAAACTATATTCCTGAGGAATATGTTTGTCTATTATCAACCACTTAGGCAAAAATGTTGTCAGGAACAATAAGTTTAGTGACCAGGAGCATGGCCAGTGATTTATAACCCATCTTCCCTGAAATATCCATCTTGAATGTCTAAATTTGCAGGTGACTGACATTTTATTCCAAACCTCTTCATTGTTTTAAATGCCTTGTGTTATCCTTTGCAGGAAAACGTATCTGGTGCCCTTCTTCTTGCAATGACCAACACACAGAATGCATTGTTAATGTTTAAAGATGCTAATGAGGCGCCAACTATTATCCAACAAGCTCATATTGGTGTGTTTGTTAAAAGGTAAGTTCCTCTTCAGCCAGAAGTTGTGACTCAATTAGACTTAAAGAAATAATCCAAAATTTGGGAAATACGCTTAATTTTTGGTGGAGAGAGAGAGAGAGAGAGAGAGAAATGAGACAATTGATACCACTGTAGTCTGTATGGTATATATCAGGCTACAGCCAGCAGCTGGTTAGCATATCTTAGCATACAGACTGGAAATGGGGAAAGAGTGTGGTGTTGATTTTCTCATCAAACTCTAGGCAAGAATGTCAATTATAACATTTCCATGTACTGGGAGATGAAAAACATTTAGAATTATGGGGTGCTCCTGCTTTGCATGTACTTTATTTCTGCTTTTACCAAAAATAAATATAGTGCCATCCATGAGTGTCTGTATTTTTATATGGCTAATGTTATTAACCTAACATTTATTGTGTGTAGTTAATTTAAACCTGTTAAAATATTGTTCATTTTGTTTTAAATATCTTATAAGTAACTGAAAGAATATCAAAAATTCCAAATCAGTGGCACACACTCATACTGAAGATTAATACTCCTCTCCTGCAAAACCACTTCTGAAATCATTTGGGTCTGTGCTCAAAACATTTAGGGGCAAGATGCCCAGACTGAGTTGAACACACCAGCAAACCTAGTGAAGAACACTAACAAACTAAAATTCAAAACGCATAACTGACTAATAACCAGTTAACTAATATGAGTAACTTAAAATCTTTTCCCTCAGAGTGACACCAGGAAGTTTGCACACAGAGTCTATAAATATTCCCAACAGTTCCAGCCCCACATTTTCTCTCCCAGTGCTACCTTCTCATACATTTCCATCAGATGAACCAGTGGATATACGAGTAAGTCAGTAGGAGTGCCGGCATGTTTATGTGTGTGCATGTTTTGTGTGCTACGGCTGTCCCCAAATCAGGATTTTCAGGAGTCTGCACACCAAACCGATGAATCAGCTCTAATGCTACTATATTAATTTGTCTGTTTTTATAAACACGCAGCTAAATGATGTTGCTAAAAAGAAAGTGCAGCGATTCGAATGACAGAATGCAAGGCAACTCTGGGTCTACTATACTGACTCCTCGAATCAACCAGTTTTAGGGGGCAGTGTGCAGGTTCCAGTGTTTTACACTAGGATGGTGTGCATGTTACTTCTCATGTTGTTCTCAATTTTCCAGTGTCTCACTTGCTAATGAGGATTAAAACCTACTTTTCTCCTGAAATGCATTTAAAGATGCTGAGTTTAGGTAAAAACCCATTTTCCTGGAAAGAGAGAGGGAACATCAGTGGCCTAATAGGTGCTCTATCCCTCACAACAAAAGATGGCTCCGCTATCCCTGTGGCAAACTTAAGTCAGGATATTGAGGTTTGTGCAGCGTAATGCAGAATTGCACTCTGTGAAATGTATAGTATACATAATATTATGTGAATATTTCATTTACAGTATATTAAATTAAGCACTTCACTTACTTTTCATGTAAAATGTTTAGTAAATAAAACTAATTTGGTTAAGCATTTGCAGTGGGTACTGTATGTGCTCAATCTGCCATCTCTAATGGCAGTGGGGATAATATTTTAAGTGTGATTGAACCCAGAACTCTCATGGCTATAACTGTCAACAAATGATTGTCCATAACACTCAGTGCACTTTGTATTCAGCGTAACCCAGGTGTGCTGAGCATAATAATACTTAAATTTTGTGTCTTCCAGGAGAATAGCACGGCAGGTGTTTACTGTTTAGAGCCCATGAGTCACTGAGTTCACAAAACTAGACTGACAGAGAACCTACAGTTTGTTTATGTTAGCATGGTGGAAATGTTGTTTATTAGTACTTTAACTTTCACAATTATTAACACACAATTTGAAAAAGTCATAGTTTTCCTCCTATATAATTCAAACTAATATCAAAGAAGAATGTTAAATAAAATTAGATTACAATGTAACAACAAATAATTTTAAACACTAGAACCACAATTAAATGGTTAATGGTAATGGTTAATAAGATTACAGAATGCTGAAGGAGAAATGTTTTACATCTGTATGCTGAATATGATCTGGATTATTATGTGGCATCTTGCCTGGTCCACAGATTTTGTTGCCAAGGCCTGTTGAAGAGCAGGTGAACACCTCTGTTTTGGACCTGGGGAACTACAGCACAACGAGCATAAACATTCTTTCAGCTAACACTACGCTGGTGTTAAAGGTCTGAGAAGTGTAGTGGGCACTTTAAATCACTTTTGGTCTACTTTACTAACTGTATTTATACCAAGATACTATTATTATGGACACTACGACTGCTAACATCATAAAATCTTCAACTGTTACCTATAATGTTTTTGCTAAATGTGCCATTTTTCTTTAATCTTAATCTCATGAGGCTAAAAAAATTTTTTTAAATAATGATTGATGTCTTTGCTTTTCTGGATGCACCAATTTTTGCACTGAGAATTGAGAATGCAACTTTGTCAATACATTTCAAAGATGGTGCCTTCAGTGGATCCTTTACCCTTCAAACTGTTCCTCGGTTATATGAACTACCCCACTGAAACAAATTATGCAGCGATGACAGACATGCCTCAACAAGGAACAACACAAGGTAATGAACATCATTGCTTACTGGTGAAGATATGTTTTAACTCTGATGCCTTTTAAATTTGATTTTTGATACATTACTTGAGTACATGTGCGTGTCTTTTACAGAGGAGCGATACACTTGGCTGCTAGACCCTGCAGCTTTAAAGGGAAACACTGGAAAGTACTATCTTGTAGTAAGGCCCATTGTAGGTCCAGGTATAAAATCCATCAATGCCACTTTATCAATTACCTCCATTGCTACATCATGTACATTTTGGAATAAATCAGCATTGGATTGGAGCAATTTTGGATGCAGGGTAAGTACAGTATTTTAATCGAGCTATCATTTGACAACAAATGAAAACATTTGTCCAAACTTTAATGACAATAATGTTGTCTTCTAAGGTTGGTGTTCAGACCACACCATTAGTCACCCAGTGCCTCTGCAACCACCTCACCTTCTTCGGGAGCTCTTTCTTTGTCACTCCCAACACTGTCGACCCATCACGCACTGCTGAGCTGTTTGGCACTTTTGCTCAGAATCCTGTGGTTGTCTGCTTCGTGGGGGCTCTCTTTGTGGTCTATCTCTTGGTGGTTGTGTGGGCACGGAGAAAAGACATTCAAGACATGGCCAAGGTACGGTATGTCTCCTGCACCAGAGTATAATTCAGAAGTAAAGTAACAATACCCAAAATACAGACAGTTTCAGTTACTTAAAAGAAAGACGCTTTATGTTGTTGCCTGGCTTGCAGGTGAAGGTGACTGTGCTGGCGGACAACAATCCAATGGACGAGTATTGCTACCTGTTGAGTGTCAGCACTGGGCATCGGAGAGGAGCCTGCACTTCCTCTCAGGTAAATATATTATCAGTTCAGTTAGAGATTTTCACTGCAAATAGTGAAACTGTTAAAATTGGTGAAAAGGCTATTCTCTTTGAGGGAGCAAATCATCTTATCAAGCATAGCGTTAGTTCAAGCAGGCAACAAAGTCTCACAGCTCACAATCCCAGCACATCAGCTGATAGCAGCCATTTCAGCTGATTCATCAATTCTGTACAAGGCGCCTTATTTAAGCTGCTATAGCCTGCCTGCCTTTGCTGCTTCCTCTGCATGCAGCTGATAAGCACCCAACATAAGAACAACCGGACTGTACACGCTTCAGCTTACCCCGCTGCTTGTTAGTCCTGTCCAAAAAGACGAAAATCCATGCCAGATCGACTGCATGGTGCTATTGCTCACAGCATCAGCAATATGAAGAAGAGAAGCTATCTGGCTAGCAAAATCCAAAGACTCTGTATTTGTGAAAGTCAGTGCCCAGGCTCCTGAAAGACTAATTTCAAAACTAATACTGCTGCTCCAGTCGAGACCTCTCACAAAGATCCTTTTAGATTTGAGGTTTTCCTCAAACCTAAAAGGCTGCAGTTCCTTCAACTGCTCTGTCACAAGGAAAGCCGCCAAGCAAAGGTAAAAACTACTCCTGCAATCCAGTCCAGCTGCCAACTCTGCTATGGGAAACCATCTCAACAGCATTGCCAGCATCCAGTCATCGCTCACTAGCATGAACTCTACATCCTACCACGGGAGTCCTGTTTGGACCCTCCTCAAGTTTTTCCTGGTACAGCTGGCTGTTTTCCGGGCACAGGCCTCTGGCTTTCCATGTGTGCACATAGGGTGCTCTCCCTGCCTCATGGCTTTACAACAACAGCGTTCTTTTTGCCTCGGACGAGGGAACCTATGACTGGAGCTTGGTTTGCCTTTTGCCTTGCCTACGTATTTATAAATGTTATATTAACTGACATTTTTTATACCTACTAGCTATGGTAACTGAAACAAGTTAATATGTAGAAATTCAAGTGGCCTCACTCCATGTCATTTAGACTAACTGGCTTTACTAATGGCTTTCCACATAGGCGTATGAAAGAGTAGGGAGATCCCAGAACAGATCCATACCGCCAAACATAGCTACAGCGGTGCAAATCAGTTTCTTTGATGAAAGCTGTCCTGAGTGAAAACAAGCATAGTTTAGTTCAGGCAGGCAACGAAGTCAAGCTCAGTTCAATCCCAGCACATGAGTGGGAATTGTTGGGCTTCTGTAAATAACATCATAGAGTATGGTCTAGACCTGCTCTTTTATGAAAAGCGCTGTGAGATAACTGTTGTTGTGATTTGGCGCTATATAAATAAAATTGAATTGAATTGAATATTTATGCCTGCTCTGTTCTGTGCCAGGGTGGTCTTTACTGCTGCTCTCTGCCTCGGGCTTTCCATGCATGCACATGGATGGGCAGAGAGGTGTGCTCTCCCTATGAACTACCTAGGAACTATACCCCAGAACTAGGAACCTTTGGAGGAACTCACTGTTTTTCCACCGGAGGGACTGGGATCTAAATGTAATTCTGGGTCTTCATTTTACCCCCTAAAATGTCCCTGCTCGGGATGTAGTACTTTCTGAAAGTACCGGGTACTTTGGGGGGTGAGGCTTGCCTTGCAGTGAAATTCTGAATGGGCGAGTAGAGGCTACTTGCTTTAACTGGGGAATGTTGGATTTT
>NW_024043065.1:0-17784 GCF_014851395.1 Micropterus salmoides | reverse complement strand
ACACTACGCCCATACATGCACACTAACACCTACCTTAAGGGTTAGGGTTGCAATTTAGTGGGGGGGTGTTTATTGTCCCTGGTGTTGCAGGTGATATCCTGCTTACTATTAATCTGATCTGTAATAGCAGCCTACACAGACGTAGATTTACACAGACATGGTACTGTTCTGTAGTCATTCTGAGGTGCCTGGGTGTGTTTACGCTCTGTGTTCCTGTTCATTGGTGGATCAAGCTGCTGCCTTAGCCTTTGTATTCACTGACTGGATATGTGTATGTCAACACACGACCCTTACCACTGACCACAGGCTTTAACATGTAACAAGTGACAAGTAACAAAGAATTATGAAAGAAGATGAGATAAAGGAGGAAATTAAAAGCATACAAGCAAACAGCCTTGTTTTGATGAAGAGAGTCACGTTCAGTCAGATGGTATTTAGTCTGATCAAAACAAAATAGGTAACTCTCCTAATGTTCATTTCAAATTAATATGCAGTTGCAAGGTAAACTTTGCTATTCGAGCACACTAGTATATATCACATTTAATTTCTATCATAAAGCCACCCTAACAGTTTAGAGTTTTTTGTGAATGTTTGTTGTGGGATTTGAAAATAAGGGAAATAATAAGGGACCCCCCAAATGTTCTTATGAATTCTATAAAATTTAACATTGAATAAAAGTATTATGTTAATTTCATAGTATGGGCTATAAAGTATTGTGTTAATAATATATTACTTATAGTTAGGCCTACTATATTCATAATTTCATATGTACTTTACCACTTGGCATAATATTCCAGTTTTTCTGGGTTGTTTTTATTCATTAAATCCTTGTGCAGGATAAACAGTGTTCTCTGGTCTCTAATTTATTATTATTTATAAGTACTAACTTGTCAATAATCAGAATCATTCATGCAGAAGAATTGCATTGTTGTTGCAGTCTTTACTCTTGCATTGTCAGTCATTTTTCCGGTTTGTTTCTGTTTGTTTTTTAAATATTGACAGTATGGGAAATTTACAAGAAAATATTTCAACAGGATAACAGCAGGATAGAACAGTAAATTTTGGGAGAATCCCGGTAAAAACAGCAGGGATGACGGGTGTGATAAAATATCAGAAAAGACTACAAAATTTCCAACCCAGTTTGCCGGAGCCGTCTTGAAATGTTTTATTTTGTTTGACCATTTGGTGCTAAATCTAAATCTAATCTTGGCCCAAAGGACATAAATATTGAGCTTAGGCATGGAAAGTTTCTATAAACAGGTGAGACTGATTGCTGAACAGGATATGCATATGTATTTATTGATTAAAGTGAAATGAAATCAGATTTATCAATAAGTATTCCAGCAGTGATGTCATCGAGGCTTGACATCCTGGTGGAAATTACATCATCAGTGGGGAAGTGACACCCTCATGGCAGATGTGTCGGCATGTCAGCACATGGCAGGAATTGTTATTGGTTCCTGGCGCAAACGAAAGATCTCCTCTGATTACACTTTTCATCGTTGACATAATCTTGTCCTGTAGACAGGTGAAAAAGAAACATTAAAATCACTTTAGAGAAGTGCTTGCTTTTTTCTTAATGCATGTCATGTAAAAATAATAAAATGAACAGTGAAAGTTGTCAGACCACAGACAATCCGGTTTTGTGACACCTGCCAGTCTCTGTTTCCATTTTCAAGTTGCTTCAATGAAAATCACAATCAAGGACACAATCGAGTAAATGAACTATTTAATTTGTACCTCTAAAGTTCATCTCCATACAACCTTCCCCTCCACCACTGTTGTTGGGCTCCTTTACCCCAGTTATTGAAGACAAACTTTGAACCATCACTCCAGAGCCACACACCATTCTGAAAGAAGAAGTTTTAAGGGTTAATTTACCATTTTTCTAGCTATGCAGATAGTGCAAACATCAGCAGTACCAGTAGTCTTCCCGCTAGGTTGAAGGTAATGCAAATGAGAAAACCTTTTATAAAAACTGTATTTTTACTTTTTACTCAAGTAGCTTTAGACGGTGTGCATTTGCCAGATATTACTGACTTACTTACTCCTTGCCAAGTCTGTCAAACTCTATTGAAGGGATGAACACCATCAAAGCTGCAGACTAACTATGTGTTTTATGACTTTGAAACGCAAACGCATGACAACAAAATGAGGCCATATTTTTATGCGCTATTGATTTTGAGATCGAGAGAAGGTGTGCCTCACGGTAGACTGCATTGACCTCTTTGTAAACAGCCAAAACAGCCAAAATATAAAAACTACACATTCATCGCCCACAATGTGTCAGGGTTTGACAATTACATAATGCTTAATTATTTCACTAAGCAGGGAATAACTCCCTGCTGTTTCCTGTTGTCCCCAACCCCCATCCCCGTTGTCTTGCAGGTGTTGTTCTTTCTCTGTGGTGTCCGTTTGTGTGGTGTTTGTGCCCCCATTTGTGTCCCCCCTGTCCGGCCCGGTGTGTTTTCTCTGTGTAGTTAATTCTTCTGCTCTATAAGGTATCTCTTGCAAACGAGATCTCAGT
This sequence comes from Micropterus salmoides, assembly GCF_014851395.1. Taxonomy (NCBI): domain Eukaryota; kingdom Metazoa; phylum Chordata; class Actinopteri; order Centrarchiformes; family Centrarchidae; genus Micropterus; species Micropterus salmoides. The sequence goes on along the minus strand of NW_024043065.1, from coordinate 15,257 downwards.
GAGATTACCTGATACAATTAAGCTCATAAAAATAGGTAGACATTGGTATCAGGTCAACCATATCACACCTGCAAACCTATCATGACAGGAAAATCTCTTTTTAATGCATCTACCAAATATAAATATGAAAAAATATTCAATTGCAGGCAACAAGAAACAACAAAAAACACTTACCTTCACTTCATCATAGCCTCCAACCCAACTTGCTTTTTGTGAGTTAGTCGCTCTTAAAATCAGATCTCTGATGAAGGCGTAATCGTCAGGAGTTTGAAGAGAGGCCAGATTTCCACCAAGAGAAGTGCAGAAGTACTGATGAGGAAGACAAGATGCAAACAGAGACAAAGACTGTTTGAATTCTCAGCTTCACTACATGGACATAATATTTAACAACACAATGATGAATCCTGTATATTTCAATTGGGATATAAAAAAAATATTTCTAATGCATTCCAAACTAGAGCTGATCTATAGGCAGAAAACTTATTTTGAAATATATTGTGATACGAGTCACAATTTTAGTGGGAATGGTGATTATGCATTTAATTTTCACTGAAAAAAGTAAAATTTATCCTGTGGTCTATGTTCAAGCAAGCATGTTCCTTCATGTCCGGAGAATATGATTTATAGGCCGGGATGTCTCTGTAGCACCACAATACTTCATTGTAATTCTGTGACACATTTCATCTTTTTTTTCAATTGCAGCTCCTGCAATTTCAACAATATTTCAATTTATTGTTCAGCCCCAGTTTAAACTGTGTGAATATTATAATAAAATCTTACAAAATGCAACTTTACTTTTTGTATCAGTGCACTTGAGACTGACAGCAAATTTGTATAGCAGTTTCACACATTTTCACATCATTCTTCATGCAGCAAGCTGTTTTAAAACATATGCAACAAATACAGGGTGGCAGTTACATCTGTTATTGTTTCAAAAAGTACCTCTGCATCAGCCCAGTCCTTTTCACTCAACTGGAACAGGAAACAGCGACGGCCAGAAGTAGTCCAACCAGAAGGGCAGGTCCCAGAGCCAGGACCTACAAAATCATTTTTAACTTATCATCACATTTAAGAAGCTGGAAAAAGTGAGTGTCTGGCATTTTGCCTGAAACATTACTTCCATTTCCCAAAAAGTTGCCAGTTCATTTTCTTTCAATTGATGAATCAACTAATCGTCACTGCTTGATAATGCAATAATCAATTAATCTGGCTGGCATGGTTAAGGCTGTTTTAAAACTCCTCATACTTTTGCTGAGAAGGTGACCATTTCCACCCTTACCCTGTCTTCCCCAACCACACAGTGCCAGCTATGTATTTCGAGCATTCAGCTCCATTAATATAAGAAGCACCAACCTTTAAGACTTTGCGCCTGTGGATGTAAAAAAAAAAACAGCATTAGAAATGAACACAACAACTCAGAGTTTTCCTTTTTGTAGCTTTAGACTTTGAGACTACAATGGCAGCATTTGCTATTTTTGGTAAGATCGGATTTTATTGAAAGTGGGGTATTTTATAGTTTCCCTAGGATTTTGCGGGCCTACTTTGTGATTGTTGCGGCTTGAATAATAAGACACTCTCTCTCACCACAGGCGAATGGACACACCTGAGGAGGTGCAGGACCACAGCATACAGTTTGAAGTAATTAGAACAAATAGAGTTAGCTTGAATTTCTTTAAACTTGACTTTTAGGAAAATGTGACAGCCCTAATGTCTGTGAAGTACATAGGTGAAGTTTTCTTTGAAGTCTGCTTAAAGTTTCGGTGTGTAATATTTCTGGGCATCGCTGTTTTGGAGAGGGTCCATAATCACAGAGAGAATTAATGTGTTTCCCTTGTCAATAAACTTTATCTAATGTGTGGTTTATAATGGACTGTGGTGCAGAAATAGTGACAGTGTTTCACATTCTTGGCTTACATTTTCCATGTTATCGTCAGTGGCCAAGTCACAATATATAATAATAATTAAGTAAATATAATTTATTTATCTACCTAATTTCTTGACTGGCTATTCTTAACCCTACTTACATTTGCGCCAATCCACAGCCCACTGGTCAAACAGAGGAGCCCAATGAAATGAAGATCTGAGACCATCTGTGTAAAGACATTATAGAAGTTAATTCACAGTTCAGATGTATATACCTTTCTTATCTCTGCAGAGTTGAGAATTTATGAACAATTACACTTTTCTGATATGCAAATATTTGGGACAAGTTTTATGGGCACTGTAAGAACTACATGCTAAGTCTGGATAAGACTGGGTAAATGCAGGCTTATTTCTATATTTATCATTGTCATATATATCTAACATTAAATATAATCAAAAGTCTTTTTCAGTAAAGCTGGTGTTGTGGTAAGGCCAGAATTAAAACCTTACCGTGATGATCAGATGAAGTTGCAGTAGCAGGTAGCAGGATGTCTTGGAAAAGGGAAACGCAGTCGTTATATACTTTTCTGGGTACTTTGGTTGCACGTCATCTGGTAACAGGACACAGTCAAATTTTTTTAATTACTATTGTTTTGCTATTGCCACAGCCTTGAGTAAATGTTTAAACTTTCAGCCCAGACATATGATATATGTCTGGGCCACCTTATATTTTCCTGCTTCTCTCCCCACTGTTCTCCTGGAGTCTCATCACTACTGAGCCTTTCTATTACAAATAGTAGCACCGCACTTCTGTTTCCCAGCATTAAGTCAATTGTAAAATCTCAACTACATACACCATCTCACAAAAGCATCTTATCAAAAAACCTGATCTAGATCACTACGTTCTCTTTAACTTCAGGCCTATTTCCAAACTACATTTCTCCCGAAAGTTTTGGAGAGAATAGTCCCGAACCAACTACAAACATTCCTCGACAACCATGCGATCCAGAAGAAGTTCCAGTCTGGCTTTAAACCAAGCACCTTTTAAGGGTTTTAAATGATCTCCTTTTAATGGTGGATTCAGGGAACTCTGCTGTTCTGATGCTTCTAGACCTGACTGCCGCCTTTGACACTGTGGATCACACAATCCAATCCTTATCCTCGCATTAAACACTGTGTAGGTGTCAAAGGTATTGTCTTGAAATGGTTTCAGTCATACCTGACTGATAGGAGCTTCTCTGTTCATTTAGCTGAACACTCTTTGTCAGCTGCTCCTCTCACCTGCAGGGTCCCTCAAGGCTCTATTCTGGGCCCCATCCTTTTCTCATTGTATGTTGAAACTGGGATCCATTTTCCAGAAACATAACATCTCCTATCACTGTTTTGCTGATGATTTCCAAATCTGCTTGCCTATGAAATCCATAACAAAGGAGTCTGTGCAGCCACTGTTAGCCTGCTTAAAGGAGGTAAAAACCTGGATGGAGTTAAACTTTTTCACTCTGAATGAAAATAAAACAGAGATCATCACGTGTGAACGTTTAGACGTACTGGGTGACCCTCTTGGCACTTTGGGCCCCTTAGCCACCCAAAATCGATCCTCTATTAAAAATCTTGGTGTTATAGTCATCCATGCTTTTATTACTGTTCAGGTGGATTATTGTAATTCATTATACATGGGTCTACATCAGAAATCTTTGTTTCTTTTCCTCCAGTTAGTCCAAAACGCAGCTTCTCGCCTTTTAACAAAAACAAAAAAGAGTGAACACATAACGCCTGTCTTGGCCTCCCTCCACTGGCTACCTGTCCGTTATAGGATAGATTTTAAGATTTCAAGAAGACTTGTTTTTAAGGCCTTAAATGGTCTGGTGCCACCTTATCTGGCCGATCTCTTATGCCACCATTCATTTAAATCGCTGCTTAAGACGCATCTTTTTTGTAGTAGCTTTTGACCTTCATTAATCCAGGTTTCTGATGTTTTAAAGTGTTGTTGTTTTGTTTCCCTGTGATTCACTTTGGTTGTAGTAATTTTTACACTTGTTATTTATGTATTTGACATTGACCCTGTTCAGCACTTTGGTCAACTGTTGTTGTTTTTAAATGTGCTATAGAAATAAAATTGACATTGACATTGACATTAATAAAAGTGAGTACACCCCTCACATATTTGTAAATATTTGAATATATTTTTTCATGACATACTGTATCTGTGACATGGGTGTGGGTAAGGTGTTTGGACTTCACTGCTCCCTGGCATAGGTCATCCAACTCTCTGCTGCAGCTCTACTGGAGATGGAGGCAAATATTCCTTCATTTGGTGTTTTAATGATGGCAGTGGAGAGGGCTGTATATTATGCTGCTTCATAATCTCCCATTGGTGTGTAATTGGGTTGACTGTGAAGGCCATAAGATATGACTCTCATCACTGTCTTACTCAAACTGGACGGTTCAGAACATTTTCTCACTGGTTTCTCTTTGTGCAGACAGGATTAGTTTGTAGGTCCCATTTTCAGATATCTGTCTTTAGGGCTGGGAATCAACCTTCAATCGCTTTATGGTACCAAACAAGATGTTTCCATAGCACCAAGTATCAAAAACTGTCAAGTACCAAAGGCTGGAAATGTATATGTGCTCAATTGTTACTTTTTTATCATTTTAACTTATTTAAAACATTATTTGCCAATTTTAGACTTAATTTGGATTTTAGACATAGTTCTTCAACTGCTTATGTTTGGCCAATATTAACATTTGAGGGCCAGAGGTTTGGCCTCTGACTAGAACTTGCTCTAGCATTTTATGTACAGTAACATGTCACGTAACATGTTTATATACTGTGGTGCAAAACTGTAATGTTTTGTCCCCAAAAGGTGATGTTATCTAGAACTTTTTTGATGAAAGCTGAAGCTAAATGGTGATGGATTGATAAGGGATTCTAGATTTGGATTTTTTTTTTTTTAAAGCTTTTCTGCACAGCTCCAGGAGAAAAAAAACTAAATGTCTGAATGTTGTTAGAAATAGAAAATATATAGGTAATGAACTGGCAACTGCTATGTACACCTAGCTAAAACTAATTTAGTCTAATACATCAGTCCTGCAATAAATCCTCCCTTCATGGAGGTTATACAATTCTGTTTTATTTTATTGATTTATTTCAGGTTTATTTAACAGGGAAAATGTACACTAATAATACATACATAAATGTATAATGTGCCAGAATTAGCCAAAAGGCTATTTTACATCTGCTGTCCATGGACAGATCGTTTTGTTGAAAACATGTTAAAGTTCAGTTCACTTCTGACCTTTGTGCGATACTGTTTTCATCTTAAGCTTCACACTGAGGTTTCCTTGTATTCTGGAAACATAATACAGAATACATAATACATAATTTATACTGTGTGGACAACTGGAACATATCACATGGCAGGTAAGTTGATAAGGACCTAGCAAACATTAAACCCTTTCACAGCTGGCAAAGTACCAATGCTTGATTGGGTACTAGGAAAGGTGTATAGGCAACATTACTAGGTGTCTGTCTTATAAAAGGGGTCTGTGTCAAAATGTATTTGTAATACCTTATGTAACTCAGCTTAGTGTCTATATTTGTTAATGTTTTCTCTTGTATGAGCTTTGAGTTTTATGTTAATTTTCTTTAATTGAACAAAGATTAAACTGAAGTTCTTATTTTTGGAGCCAAGAAAGAATCATTGAAAGTCAGTGCTCAGCTTCAATCTGTAATGTTAAAAACCACAAACCAAGCCAGAAATCTTGGTGTAGTCGTGGACTCAGACCTGAATTTTAGCAGCCACATTAAGACATTTACAAAGTCAGCCTACTATCACCTGAAGAATATATCAAGGATTAAAGGACTTCTCAAGTCCTCACTAAGACTAAAAAGGTGGATCACATCAATCCAGTTCTGAGGTCTTTACACTGGCTTCCTGTATGTCAAAGAATTGATTTCAAAATCCTGCTGTTAGTTTATAAAGCGGTTTAGGGCTAAAATACATTTCTGATCTTCTGCTTCATTATGAACCATCTAGACCTCTCGGGTCGTCTGGGACAGGTCTGCTTTCCGTCCCCAGAGTCAAAAGTAAACAAGGAAAAGCAGCGTTCAGTTTTTATGCTCCATGTATCTGGAACAAACTCTCAGAAAACTCCAGGTCAGTTGAAACTGTCTGTTCTTTTAAATTAAGACTGAAGACTTTGCTTTTTACCACTGCCTTTAATTAAATCAAATGTAAGGCTGTAGATTAATATCGTACACTGCACTGTGACTTTTACTCGCCTGTTTTGCCCTAATTTATTTCTATTTAACTCTTTAAAATTTATTTGATCCTGTTTTTTATTTTCTATTCCACCCTTTTAAAAATTATATTTTAATGTGTTTTGAATTGACTTTGAAATGCCTTGTTGTTGAAATGTGCTATAGAAATAAACCAGCCTTGCCTTGATATAAATGTAAAGCACTGTACCCTGTCATCCTCACTGTGGACCAATTGTTAATTATTTCTAATGAACAATGCACAGAAAATTATGAATTATAACTGAGAAGTACTTATTTCACAAATGGGTAGTTATTATTTTTTCAAGTGTTTGTTTGCTAAAAGCAGGAGAATCTCTGTTTAACATCTCTTGTGACTCTTAAAATAAGTGATATTGAATATTACTTTTACAGCTTCTGTCTTCTGTCTCTGGTGTCTGTGGAGGAACATTGTTTTAAAAAATGCCTGTGTAACAGACTGCTGGGAATCAATCTGCTTCAACCTCCAGACTGTGGTTAGGAAGCAGAGTATCATATTCCTGTGTAGTCTAGTAACATATTTACTGTTCGCAGCAACCCACGTGAGGCACAAGAAACAAGAAGAGCAACATCAACTGTACAATCTCCTCTGACTGCCTGCTTTTCACCACACTAATCTTCAGGAGCCACATGCTCAAAAACTGATATGAGAGCCAGATTTACTGTATAGGTAAGGATATGGGGCCCATTGGCACAATTTTAGCAGAACGTTTTCAGGATGATGGCAGTACTGGAGGCATGATAAAAAAAACTCCAAGTTACAAAAGAATCTCAAGATACATGTGATGTTGTATGACATCACGCGGGAAAATATAAAGACTGTACAGTCGAAAAGACACTTGATCTCTTGAAAAGGTGACAGAATGTCTATGAAGCACATTGGTGACATTTCTTTACTCAATTCACACTGATTGGCTGGTAGTATGGTTAATTCTTCTCTTCCATGTCAATCTGAAAACCATATCTACCAATATCAAAACCTGATTCAAGTCCTTGATTAGAAATTGAGGATGATAAATATTATTACCTGACCTGCGGTGCAATTTGATCACATAAAAATTGGTGAAGCAGTGGGGAGGACCATCTTCATGCTTTACTACCACTTCATAGACTAAACTAGGATTTTTCCTTGTTTTACACGAAACACCCTCCAAATCTGTATGGGTCACTACTTCCTGTTTGCACTGGTAATTACTTATATCCAAAAACTCAAGGGTTTAATATCCATCCATCCATCCATCGTCAACCGCTTATCCTGCGTACAGGGTCGCGGGGGGGCTGGAGCCAATCCCAGCTGACGTCGGGCGCAAGGCGGGGTACACCCTGGACAGGTCGCCAGTAGGGTTTAATATAGCTGTTATAAATAAAACAAATGTATTAAAAACTCCACTTGCTTTTTCTCCAATCCACAGCCCACTGGTCAAACAGAGGAGCTCAATGAAATGAAGACCTGAGGCCATCTGTGTAAAGACATTAGAGAAGTTAATTCATTGTTCAGATGTATATAACTATCTTATCTGCGCCAAAAGTTGAGAATTTAAATTACACTATTCTGCAAAAATGAGGGACAAGTTTTGTAGAACTACGGCTCTGTGAGAACTACACCCTGAGTCAGGACTGGGTAAATGCATTCTTATTTCTACATTCATCACTGTCAAATGAATCTAACACTAAATACAATCAAGAGTCTTTTCTGTAAAGCTGGTGCTGTGGTGAAGAATTAAAACGTTACCTTGTTGTGATGATCAGATGAAGTTGCAGTAGCAGGTAGCAGGATGTCCTGGAAAAATGAACTCAGTCCTTATATATCTTTTCTGGGTGCTTTCATTCTTTAACTTGTCTTAACGTGTCATCCCCTGGTAACAGGACACAGTCTCTTTTTTGTAATGATTATTGTTTTGGCTATTGCCACAGCCTTGAGTAATATTAAAAGGTTCCTTAAACAGTGTTAAAGTAGTTTTTAGACACATGATATGGCAGCAAAAAAGGGGATTAATAAAGTTGTTGTTCTTCTGGTTGAAAGTAGAAGTAATGTTGCTGCGGAGGAGGACTTTAGGGGTACATCCCAGTTTGATTTGTTATATGATAACTCCCAGAACACCAGTTTTTTCAAAATTCGATGTAAAAAGACTAGCCCCCTTCCTGGGTGAACATGAACTCAAACTAATGTGCTCAAGATTAAAAGTGCGTACTGTATATTACGGAAGGCAGTATAATATCATACACTGAGTGAGATGTTTAAAGCAAAGTGTCCCCAGCGTTTAGTGTAATGTAAAATCTCAACTACATACAGTATCTGTGACAAAAGAAAAAACATGTGTCTGGGTTAGGTGCTGGGACTTCGCTGCTCACTTGCATAGATTCTCCAACTCTCTCCTGCAGATATACTGGAGATGAAGGCAAATATTCCCTCATTTGGTGTTTTAATGATGGCGGAGGAGAGGGCTGTAAATTATGCTGCTTTAAAATCTCCGATTGGTGTTTAATTGGGTTGACTGTAAAGGCGATAGGATATGACTCTCATCATTGTCTTACTCAAACTGCACGGTTTGATGCAATTTACCAGAAGGACAAACAAACAGAAGATTTTCTCACTGGTATCACTTCATGCAGACAGCGGCAGTTTTATATGTCCAATTTTCTTTAGGGCTGGGAATCAATGCAGTACCTTTTTGGTACCAAACATAATGTTTACATAGCACAGCATATCAAAAACTGAAAGCTAGAAAAGTATGAGTGCTCAGTTTGTACTGTTCTTTAGTTAATTAGTCCTTTTTAATCCCTTTACTCATGTTCAGCTGCTTGTGTTTGGACAATATTAACATTTGAAAAGTTTGGCCACTGACAAGAATTTACTGCAGCATTTGGAGTATGTACAGTAGCTTGTCAAAAATAAGGTGAACGGAGTAAAACAGACTACAGATGTTATTTCAATGTGTAAGACACATATTTAATCATCATTTTGTATACGATGGTACAAAACTGTATTGTTTGTCTTCTCGGTCCCCGAAAGGTGATGATAGATCTCAAACAAGTCTTTGAGGTTTGGTGAAGTTATCTTGAACTTTAATGCTGAATATTTAAGCTAAATGGTTAAATACTGAGAAAGGATTCCAAATCATAAAGAGCAGAGTTGATACTAGATTTGGATTTGATAAAATACTACTTTTCTGATCTTAAGCTTCACACTGAGGTTTCCTTGTATTCTGGAAACATAATACATGTAACTGTAGTTGTTGATGTGTAACTAGAATTTATACAGAGTACAACTGCAACATATCACATGCAAAGAAGTTAATAAGGACCAAGCAAACATTAAACCCTGTTCACCGATGGCAGAGTACCAATGCTGGATTGTGGACTGGGAAAGATGCATGGGCAACTTCCACCTGTACATTGTTGGGTTTCTTATTAATAAGCTCCTATCAGGTCAAAATGTATTTGTAATACCTTTTCTAACTCAGCTTAGTGTCTCTTGTATGAGCTTTGCGTTTTATGTTTGTGCTTGAAATACATGTAAATGTAAATCAAAATATCCTGTGTTTAAAAATGTGCTATATAAAAAAGTTTTACTTACACCCACCCACTTTACAATACTATACTTGCCTCAACTCTGCACTAAAATCTTGTCTTTCAGGTCTGAGTTTTTTACAATGTACATATATTTGCTTTTACCAAACATTTGCATTTGTTCCCTCCTGTGATGCCTCTGAATTACCTCACATGAGATTCCCTTCGACAGCATTCAAACAGCCATTTGTTTGTGCATTTGTTAAGACTTTAAGTGCCCAGAACACTCACATTATCTTTCTGGTAGATATTTTTAATAAAAAGGTCTACATTTTGTTGTAGGGTTTATTATACAACATGAAAAACTAGACTAATGTGTTACAAAATGTGATCAATCAGCACTAGACGTGAAACAAACAGTGAGCACCCACGAAGATAGCATTGTTTTCCAAAGATGATAAATGGTACATTGGAGACAGTGTGAAAACAGTGAGTTAACACTTGGAGCTGACCCTTTGTCTGCTACGGTAACAACAAATGAAACATTTTCATCCTCACTGTGGACCTATCTGCTTCATCCGCCAGACTTTGGTTGGGGAGCAGAGTATCATATTCCTGTATTGTTCTGTATCATATTTACTGAAGACAAAGTTTGCACACAAGAAGAACAGGACATCATGACCGAACTGAAGCTCCATTACAATTTAGGAATACTGTCAACAGCCCTAGGTCTCACCTGTTGGGATCATGTGTTGTGTTGCATTACAACCAACACTGTGTCTCACTTGGAAAATTTTGTTTTTCCATCTTTGGTAAAAAAAATTCCTCAATGGGATTGAGGAATGGAGAATATGGAGGGAGATAAACAACTAAAAAGCGTGGGTGGGCAGTGAACCAGTTACGAACCAGAGCAGCCCTGTGGAAACTTACGTTGTCCCAAATGACAACGTACCTGAGCTGCTCTGGGCCGTCTACCTGATCTGGTGGAATGAGTGTGTTGTGTAGGGTGTCCAGGAATGTGATCAGATGGGCGGTGTTGTAGGGGCCAAGGGTAGCATGGTGATGGATGACGCAGTGGTGGGTAATCGCTGCACACATTGTGATGTTCCCTCCGCGCTGGCCAGGGACTTCAACAATGGCGCTCAGGCCGATGACATTCCTTCCCCTCGTTCGTCTTTTTGTGACCTCATCAATGAAGATGAACTGGTGCTCCACTGCAGCCACCTCTAGCTCAAGGACTCTCTGAAACACACATGACAATATCAGAAATAGACATGGAGTGGTCATTATTGTCAAGCTGCATATGATTGTGCTTGAGTCAAGCACAATCATTATGATTACTATATATCTATCTATATATCTAGCTATCTATATCTAACGGTCCTTGACCGTCCTCGTCCTCCATTTCCAATGTTGGCATCCATTGCTCCATTGAGGAGCTCACCTGTTGCCCTTTTATGCTAAAGCTCTGATTGCTAATTGGAAAACTGTGTGACGGGTGTTTGCCCTTGTGATGAGTCAGTGTGCATATTTGAATGGCAGTGTGTTCCTTGTGAAAACAAGATATTTTCTGCATGAAACTTGTGCCAAAAGCAGAGAATTGTGTGTGTAGTTTAACAGAATTGGTTCAGGTGGTGGGTGAATGAGTTACATGTTGTGGTCATTGTATCTCAAGTACCAGAATTTGTGTGTAAACAATTGAAAAAAACTGTAATTGTGCCATCAGTTGTTGCCTTCTCACCAAGCTGCTTGCCTATTGTCCTGTACCTCATCCCAGCCTTGTGCAGGTCTACAGTTTTATCCCTGATGGCCTTACACAGCTCTCTGGTCTTGGCCATTGTAAACATGTTAGAATCTGTTTGATTGAGTGTGTGGACAGGTGTCTTTTATACAGGTAACGAGTTCAAACAGGTGCAGTTAATACAGGTAATGAGTGGAGAACAGGAGGGCTTCTTAAAGAAGAACTAACAGTTCTATGAAACCTTTGGGGAGTAAAGATCCCAGATGTTACATCACATCTAGTGCATTCACTTGTTTTCTCCAGAGTATTTTGCATGCACAAAATTTACATATGAAGGAGTTACATGCGCTGAATTCTTTTTATTTAATTATGACAAGGGAAATACCGTTTTCCATTCCACGGACCTTAACATTTTGACCCAATGTTTGTCCCAATCAAAACTGTTAAGTTTAGAATGTTTCACCAGATGGCGCCAAGTTTCCATGGTTTACCAATGTGAAAAATGAAGCTTATCTCTGTGGTTTCCACTAGTGGCGATGTTGCCTGTGGTTATGAAGCACTGTTATGGACCATGCAAATGCTAGTGTTTGTGTGTGTGTGTGTGTGTGTGTGTGTGTGTGTGTGTGTGTGTGTGTTTAAAAACTACTGTTTAGGTGAGAGAAAAAGGTAATTGAGGACAGAGGTCAGATTTTAACTAATTTTAAAAATTAATCAATATTTGGAAGTTATGATCAGGGCTGATGTTGATTAAAAGCTGAATGGAAGTGAAAGTGGAAAAATTATTGTAATATATATTTTTATGGAAGCTTTTTGAAATGGACATTCATAAAAGTAAATCACTGACAAATACTAGGCTGTGATAAAATAAAAATGTTATTTCTTTTGCCAGTTTTGCCAGTAGCACTGTGTAAACAAACTGCATGTAAAGGTTTAAAGTTCTGAAAATGATGATCAGGGCTTAGGTTGGTCAAAAGATTTAACTCAGTGAAAGTGGAACATAATATCAATGTATAATTAAAAAAATATTAATGAGGCTTAAGTAACTAAAGAAGAGTATGAAGCCAACACACATACATTTCTACCATTTTTTAATACTCTGTGCTATGTAAATATTTTGTCAGGTACCAAAAGAAGAATTGAAACTCTTGGGAGAAAATCAAAAGGGTTGGATGTGATGCACATTTCAGTGCTGAATTTGTTAACATGGGCGGTCAAAGGAGCAAAAGGGCTTAAAACCAAAATAAGCCTTTTCTGTCTGCTGTCATAGTGATAGCTGAACTTGTCAGTCAGTGTATGATAATTAGATCATTAAAATAATCAGATAGTCAGTTTAGCTCCCTCAAGCAGTAGGCTATTCTTTTTATATTACCTTGTGTTCCTTTTATATATTTTCGTCTATTTGTCTTATATAAGGCACAATTAATTTCCTTGATGATCAAAGATCCTGTATAAATAAACATGCCTTGCCTAGTTGGAGATAACTGACAGTAATTTCACTATAAATAGTGTTACAATATATTTGCACGTGTGTGATTCATGATGGATTCAACATGGGCCTAAATTTAGAGGAGCAACAGGCAGAGTGTGCTGTGAGTGCAGGACAGAAGTCATGAACCTTAAGCTTACTTCAACTCAGTGCAGACTAGGGCAGAACAAGCACTTGAAATATTATCGAAACTGCAATTTAGCTAAGGCCTACTATTGTGTAAAATTCATTGAAATATTAACTCTGAGTTTTATAGGCCAATTATGAGTTCATTTGCAAACAAATGAAAGCCTTTCTCAATAAACAAACAACAGTTTCATTGATTTTCCCTGAACAGCGCAATAAAAAGCATAATTTACCAGTTGCAGCACAAACAAAAATTAGGATAACACATTAGAATAACGGAGATATCAGGCCTCAAATATGTTGCTCGGATTAATCAGGAATCATATTAATTAATACTTGCATGAAGTGCAATTTATTTTCATAAATAAGGTGAACAGGAGGACAAATTACATTTAAATTGATTCTGTTTTTGATGCCTCAGTCGAGCAAACAGGAGTCAATAGTTTCACATATTCTTATAGCCTAAAAACATGGTATGGAAAAATGCAACAATATTTATTACGTTGATCTTTCCGGAAAATAACAAGTCATATTACTTTTTACTCATCGGCAGCCTTGTTAAGTGAGTTGAGTGTTTGTGTAGCCTAAATAAATGTGTAAACACAAGTGGAATGCATTTGGTTCACTCTATTTTCAGACGAAGGAATCCAAATTATGTATCTGGGGGATCCAGTGCGTCGTGCAGATGTGTGTCCGCCTCCACCACCGCCTCTAATCAGTCCTTTTCTTGAGGCAGTCCGTAAGTATTAATATTAATGAGGGACATTTCACTGACCATTTTTAGGCAATTATGGGCGTACAGTTTCATAAATGAGCCTCCAGGTTCATACAGTGAAACTGGAGTAAAGCAGCCATCCTCCTGATAAATCCTGAGCTCCATCAGAGCGTCTAAGCATGGATTATACTGTAGCAGCTAAAAGTTTAATTCTGTTTCCTCTGCAGAGTTTTCTCTGTCTGTCCTGTCAGGTTTGTTACTGCAGTTTTTTTAATTTTGTCTCATGATATTTGCTGTGACTTTACTGCACGGATGGAAACGTTTAAATGACTGACAGCAGCCTCTAATCATTAAAGTAAATAGTCAAACACTCAGACATCAATACCACACACTGAAGAAATCACACGGAAAGCTACAGTGACTGGTGGAGGTAGGGTAAAATGTCCTTGCAGGTAAGGTCACTAAATCTGATTAAATAAGTTAGTTGGTGTGGTTATGGGTGGATGATTTATGCGCACTCAGATAATAGTTGAGCTGATCCGCATCACACTAATTCAGATGATATAATCGTAACAAAACAGTCCAAACAGCTGCTGAAGTCAAATTATATCAACCAGAGCATCTGCTGTGTTTCATGTTGTAGTAATAGTGACCATGTAGTCATGCACATGTATGTCATTTCAACATAGAGTCCTGTGATGACAGCTGTAATTGGGACTATGAGATAAATGTTACTGTGTCATTTCTTTCAGGGACTGATGATGAAACGCTCATCTCATCAGGCTGAAATGATCCCCTATTTACAAGCAAAAGGCACACCGCTAAAAAAAAGTTACTGGATTTCTGTGTAGTGCATAATATGGTCCTGTAATCTGACTGTTTTCCACAGAGGCTACAATGTTTATTGAAACCTCAAGATGTTTCTAGATGTCATAATGTTGACAGACATGTTCCTGTATAGTGAAGATATGATCTATTGGCTTTATGTATTCGTGCTGGTCTGCTCCTCTGACAGAGATCACAGCTCAAACAGTGGACAGATGATGCAGCTGTGCAACATGTCATATTTAATGGCTGTCACTTTAAAATGACGACCCCGAGGTAAGGACATCTCATTTCGTTAAATGCCTGTTTCCTCGACTCCTCCAGCTCACATCTCCTCTTCACTGCATGTGTTGGTGTGTATGATAGCTGTGTGCGCACGTACAACTTAGACTTATTGTGTGGTGTTTTATGTGTGTATTTTGCTGTGTTAGGTTGGTGGTGTGAGGGCATCCTGGTGGCCCACAGGTGCCCACCTGCATGTCTGACTTTTGTAGACACGGAGGTGTTTCAACAGTTTGCTTTTAACCTTTTTCTTCCCTGGCAGCATTCACATCTACTCCTTGTCTGTTTTAGTATTGTTTGAGCTTTTGTGAATAAAATTGCCCAAAACCTGATTTTTAAAGAGGTGGTATTCTGCTTTTTGGCTTTTCCCCTCTCCTTTATTGAGGTTATATCTCTTTTTTGTGCATGTAAC